>NW_019384587.1:69371-91566 GCF_000671375.1 Centruroides sculpturatus | reverse complement strand
GATTCGATTGTTGGCTAAACAAAGAACGGTTAGAAAATTTACTAAAATTAAAATTAATATAATTTACGATAACTGTAATAAACTAATACTTTAATATAACATCCAATTAATAGTATACTATCAATTAGTACATTAACTAAACATAAAATTTAATTACATTAAATAAAATTGCAATTAATTTACAGATCATTAACGTAAACAATAAAATACGAATTTTTTATAATAATAATATAAAATATAAGCAGATAAATAATATACCAAACAAAAGTACACATACTTCCGGATTAGAATTATTGGTTTTCATATTTTTAATACAAACATTAGATTTTATACGAATTTTTTTCATCATACAAGTATACATATCCCCCAATGACCTTGGAATTGGCCCGACTATACCAACTCCTAGAAGGTGTCGGCATTCCGAGAGAAGAAGAAGGTTATGTTAAAAATAAGAAATAATATTTTTTATTTGTAAAACTTTGACTCATTTCTCAATTAATATCAAAAATGAGTCAAAATTATTTAAAATTCAATAAATGAGTAAAACCATTTAATGAGTCAATGGGAAAAAACGTTTACTTCCATTTTGTTTTGTGAAATAAGATGATAAATTTCTATGGGATTGTTGTGTAATGCTAACAGGATATAATTCATACTATATTCATATATATGTATATATGCAGGAACTTGTCGTTATCGCAATGTAATTTCATGTACCATGAAATCACCATGTGATATAAAGTTACAATACCAGATAATAATTTTGATATAAAATTTGATCGATCTTTAATGTAAATCTATTGAATTGATTTACATTAAATTGAAAGGACATCAGCATAACGAGCGATAAAGAACATTTAGTGGCTCTCCAAAACAATCTTTTTTTTTTATTTTCTTTCTTAGTTTTTATATGCTGAGAGCACTAAGAAAGATTTTTTAATCATCTATTTTATCATGGGCTAAACTCACGATAGAGGCAGACAGATGGTAAGAAACTGGCTCGATGCATCCGGGACGAACCACGTATAAAACACCCTTGGGTTCCTAATCCAGATTCGAATTCTGGTCCCTTAGAACAGGATAACTAATTTATCGTTCTGGTCATCTGGCCGCCCTCGAAAATGGTCTATAAAAATAGGTAATCTTAAAAAACGATTACCAGATCCATAATATAGTATTCACTTTTGAGGACCATAATTTTGGAAATCTCTTCTTCTTCATCGTTTTCTTCCATCACCTTTTCCTCGAAGATTAACTTTTCATGCACATTATGAACATTTCTAAAAAAAATAATTATTTATTGCATTTTTATAAATAATTTAAAATTATTTATTGCATTTTTTGCAGCTGAAAAAAATTGGAGAACTTGAATTTTTTGAAATTTTTTGAAAAATTTCGAAAAAAATGCCGCTGAAAAAACTGACGCAGAGCGTCTGACAGACGTCCAGTGATCGTATAAGGGTTAAAAAATTAACTGTTACTTTGATAGCATGATTTACAACTACATTTAATGAATGAGAGAGATGCACGAGGTACAGAAAAAGCTCTAGTATTTATTTTCCTTAAATTTACGATTTATATATCCGTTTGTCATAAAAATTTGTCTTTCCACTTTTTCCCGAGACTACAAGTATTCGAGTACAAAGTAACCGGTTTCGACTTATTTCTACTTAAGAAGTAGTTAAATAATTAAGCGATTAGGGAATTGGGGACATAAACAAAACCCTGATGAAAGAGCCAGAATATTACTTAAACAAAAGCTTAATCGAACCAATCTCTAGCCGAGTACAGTGGGACTGATTTCTTCGAAATATTATATGTAATAAAGACAGACATTTTTCCAGTTCAACGAGAGTGGCCGAAAAGTTGTAAATTTTGGAAATTTTCGTGGACAACACCTGGTCCTAAAACGAATTAGTTAGAAAACAAAAGACGGACAATCTATTAAGTTTAACATATTTAGACTTTTACAGCTATGGTGAGAAACGTTTAAAATTTACAAGAACCCTGTCGCGTCTTTTGAGGTATATTAGTGATGCGACAAAAGAAGCATTTGACATTGCCAAATCCCGAGGGTATCGGCACCCTCGGGATTTGGCAGCCCGCGTGCATGTACAGTACACACAGCACACCTAGCAGGACCGTCTCTGATTCCACTCGTAGGGAGCTATTTGACTAAGTGGTTAAGATTTAAAGAGTAAAGAATATTTTATGTTATTTTTATGTACGTTTCATTACAAAGCTATATTTAATTATAATTTTCTTTAAAAGTATATTCATACAATTGAAGAATGTTTTGTACCAGGTATGTATATCCACCACACATTTTATTTCACCAAGTAAGTTTTTATAATTTTATTTTTAATTTTAGCCCTTATATCGTGGCTAGCGATTCGGAATGTAATTGCGATATTGAAAATTTATTTTAAAAAAGTTTTGGCTCGAGATCATATAATGAAAAAGAAAACATTATTAAAAGAGAAAGGCCAATGCCTAAGTTAAATATAAACGCTTCAATAAAAAAATTTGTTCGATATTTTCACGATAAAATGGCTCTGTAAATGCATAAAAATGCATTTACAGAGTGAAATTAGTGTGTGGAATAAGAATGTCTTTGACAATTTAGCTGGCAAAAGACACGAAAAATCGTCGATTCTTTCGTATTTGAAGCAATTTGGAAATCGAAGCGGAATAGAATTTAACATTAGTAAATAATATAAAATAAATATTGAAAATTGTAACGAGATAATTATGGGTAATAGATATATTATATCTAAATAAATAGATGTTATATGTTTTTATCAAAGTAAGAATTGGCATTTAGAGGGCATATGGAATATATTGGATCTCATCTCATCGACGATAGTGGAGTGTTACTGCTCTTCGCTGATCACTCCGGAAGGAACAGGGTAGTTGGTCGCACAACGACCGAAGAAGTGGTTTTATTGAAGACGACCAATCCGAGGAAGATAGGAGAGAAGTCACGAAGCAACCAAATCTGGCCTTATAGGAGACGACCCCCGCGAGAAAGGGAGACAGAATGCCTTTCGGGAGGACTTGAAGGGGAAGGTGGCCCCTATTTAGGCGTCATTGGCAAGGAGGAAAACCCGGAAAAACTCCTGCTGCTAGCTCGTCCGAGCGAGGCGCGAACTCCCGATCGAACTGCGGTGTTTAGGGTCTGGTCACCACCATGAAGCGGAGACGGAGTCCACTCGGCCACATTGGATCTAGTAACAGAGCTAATTATATTGAACTTGTTTATTTATTAAGTACGTCAGATGAATAATCTATTAAAAATACATTTATAGAAAGAATTAACTGATTGTCCCTGGAAGTCGGCTTCTTAAAGAAACACAGCTTCCCCATCATGAAATGTCACGGCACGCCACTGTTAATTACAATTAAATTACTAAGAAGGTGGATAAAAGCTGAGATATTTTGAAACAAAAACACGAATTGCAATTCCGAAATGCCCGATAATCTAAATATATAAAATTACTTATCCTGACTAACTGACTGAGTGATTGATTCATGCCCAGAGCAAACTGCTGAACCTAAAGAGAAGAAATTTGGTACACAGTTAGGATACGTCATAAAAACGCACATTAAGAAGAGAATTTTCGAAATTTCCCCGCTGGGGGAGAGGGAGAGAATTAAGGCTTAACCTAAAGAACGGCTTCTACTGTACTATTTCAGATGCGATTTTTCGTTTTCAACTACGTTTAGTCTTCATTGAATAGTTAGGTGTAATAAATTGATAACATTTCAGACATTGTTATAAATATTTTTATATATTTCGACTTTTAACCAAATGTTCGAACCGTTTTAAATTCGAATTTGTTATTGCATATTGGTTCGATTATAGAACGATTTTAAACATTCCAGAAAATTGATCAAATTGAAAACAGTTCGTTTGATTCTCAGCGTAGGTGTTTTATAACAATTACTATGGTTGTTGAAATACTGAATATAAATGGGATTTTCTTGCAAAATCCACGCGGCGAAATCGCGGTAACAGCTAATTAAATATGTTTTTAACAAAAAGTTGGTTTGCTAATTGACCATAATCCATAAATTAATAAGCGTGGATTCCAAAGTTCGTAGGTTTCGAAGGGGAGTTCCGAACTTCATATACACTTAAAAAATAAATAAACCGAAAAAGATATAAAAATAAACATATTTGATGTTTATTCTTCAAATTTGGAATTAACGTTATGAATATACAGTAACAGTGAATTTGATGAAGTAACCTCCACATTAACATATTCTCCTTTCCACAAGCTAGAAAGTCAATGAGTTACTGTTCAACAAAGCAATAACATCACTATTTTATCTCACCCAGAAAAATAAACTGTAGTTATAAATTGCTACATTACGTTATAGATAACTCCACTGTACAGTACATATTTTGCTTTAAACTATAATTCTGTTATTACAAACTAAACGCATTCTTTGTACAGTACATCACTTCCAAGTACGGAAATGAGTTAAGAAATATTACCAAAACATTCTAGGAAATGAAACAATGCTGATTAATTCTTCTAACAAAATTTATTTAAATTGTAAGCTATTTCGTAGTAAAATATTAGAGTTATATTGTCGAATAAATTACCATCTGAATGATAGATCTGTACAGACATCCGCATCGTAGAATACATTTATCATTTAAAGATATTTATAAATTATTAAATGATCAAATACATCAGGAATGTATCTTAATTCATTACTTCATCGTCATTCAATATCCGAATTTAAACTGTTACTACCTACTTTTCTTACGCAATGAGTTTTAAGAATAAAATCAAGCAACAGTGAAATTTTAATTGATAAGAGTTTCAACAGAAAAAATAAATTAAGAAAATTACAGTAATACTATAAAATTCGCAATTTCTACAGGAAACATTTTGAAATCAAATATTAGTGACCACTCTATATATATATATATATATATATATTTTATACTTTTCCGGCTGTTACATAACAGAAGGAATGTATGAAGATCGTCAAAAAGAAATGACCTCCCCAAATTTTCCTGTAAAGTTATTACTATGTTCTTACCTACTTAAAGTAATACAAAAAAATTATTATTCTATAACTATCTTCTAGAATGTCTATATTATGATTAGGAGCACATGGGACATAAATTTATAATCCTTTTTTTGTTACTATTTGTTGATTTAGCTTCAAAACAAGCTTTAAAACAAAAACTTAAAAATCAAAAAATATTGATTCTATTTTCCCCTTTATCAGACGCAAAGAACTTACGCCAAGGAAAGAAAAACAATCATTTATTTTTCAAAAAGACAAGTTATGCATTTCGGATGATTTGGACACAAATATTTTCACCTCTCTTCAGGCTATAATAAAAGAAAAATACAATGTTTAGAGTCTACAAAACACTAGTATCAATATAAACGTACAACTGACCTTTCATTTCTTTTACAAATTTTCTGTTTGTATACCATCTATTAACCGATATTCACTTTTACACGAGCTTTTATTTCGGACGATCTCAAACCATGCTCCTTCTGTTTTCATTTAATTATTTGCATGTACTGTACTGTACAATTGCCACATGTTCCTTAAATTTACGTAAATACATGTCTTTTTTTGTAGAGGATTTTAACATTATTAGAGAGGTTGAGGCGCACGTTTTAAACGTGTAAACGTGTACGTGTGACGTTCGGCGCCGCTTTCCCGTAAGCCTAAAAGTTTGACAATGGTGTTTGGATAGTCGGTGGAATCACGCTCGACATTCCAAACACCATCGTCAAACTTTTAGGCTTACGGGAAAGCGGCNAATATCTAGTATATATAAATTTAATAAAAATAAAATTGTGATAAATTTATTATTTCAAAACAACATGGAACTTTACCTCTCATATTTTAATGTTATAAATTTTACCATTACACTAAATTATTTTTTAAAACTGGACTAATTTAATTTTCAAAAGTAAAATAATTTTAAAACTATAATAATCTATTAACATTTTAAAATTTCAATGAATATATTACTTATTAAGTTATAAATTGACTACATTTTATTGAATATAAACATACATAGATATGTTTTAGTATTTCTATATTTTTAAATGAATATAACTACATAAATTTTTGCCATGAAAAATCTTCTAATGTGTTGATGAATGAATATAATTGAATTTTATTGAATATAAACCTATAAAGAGATGTTTTATATGTTCCGAAGTTTTTGTTCTGTAAAATCTTCTAAAATAGTATGAAAATCCAACTGGCTTGCTTCTTGACTCTCAATCGACATGATCGCTAAACTGTTTAATCTATTCTGTAATTTGAAACTATTTTTAAATATATAAATTTTGATGTCCTGCGGGGCCCCTTCAAGCGCGGTTCCTGATTGGCGCAAATTAAACCAATCGCTTCAAATCTGGCCCTGGTTTCACATATATAATTAACTACATTTATACATGTGAAATTAAATTTATAGACTACTCCAGCGTCTTCTATATTTCCCTTCTGTTTTGTTTTGCTAGGTTTAATTTTATTTTTTAAGTTAGCAGTTAATATAATCCCGTAATCTTTAAATCTACTTTTATACTTTTCGAATAAACCTTTAATATAAGGAAAGGACACATGTATATTATTCTCATTTCTATATTTAGCATTAAATTTATATTTATTACATTCTATAGACTTTTTTTTATTTTTAATAAACTGCGGGAATAACCATTTAATAAAAATGTGTATAACAACTTACGTTGTTCCTTAATCCTTTCTTCTTATATTGTTGTTGTAATCCAAATCTTGGATAAAGCCGTTACAAAATTGTTTTTTTTTTTTTATTGCTAAAGGACAATATGATTTATAATTTATAGTTCTATCTATATTACAACTTCTTTTTATATGAACTAATATCGATATTATTATTGTATCGTATTGTATTTTATAAAAGCTATGTATATATATATATTTTTTTGTATAAAATATATAATCTATATATTTATAGTTTATGGAGAGAAATATGCCTCTTTGCCACTTCCCCTCCCCGAATTCACCATTGATTAAACCTATGAACAGGGTGGTGTTTCTGACTGCTCTATTGGTAATATAAAAAATTTTCTGATTAATTTTTTTTATAGTTTTATATTGCGATAAGCTTTAAGGTTCATAAAGATTATAAATATGAAACCTTATCAACTTAAAGATTATAGTCGTTCACATTTAATGTTTTTCTATCTAAAAATCGTTTTCATTGCTGTTTCACGAGAATCAAATTCAATGAATATGAATAACATTAAAATTATAACAGTTAATGATCTTTGATTGAAAGAAACTTAAATATTGATTAATAGGCAAGTCCATTTTTATTTGGAAAATTGTTGCATTAATATGTCCATGATTGATTTCAAAGAGTCCATTGTTTGCGCGATTTTGTTTTTAACTTCCGACTCAAACAATTAAATAATTTTCGTTTAGGATGATGGTCATCTGTTTTCTTGTTGTCATCTTCAAAATTTGACACCAATTCATTGAAAACAGAATAATGATTGGAGAAAGATTGCAATTGATTCTGATCTCTGGAGAGTAAATCCGTTTTTTCGAAATTTTCTTGAAGATCTGTGAATATTCTATTTATTTCCGAATTTTCTTTTTCTAATTGAAATTCCGTATTTTGCAATGCTAAAGGCAATTCGTTTATGCTTTTAAGCAGGTTCTGGTTATTTTTTCTTAATTGTTCCGCTCGATTTCGGAGTTCTCGTTCCGACTTGCAATGCAATCGTGATTGATTTTCTAATACTTGTTGTATTTTATTAATTTCCTTTTTTACACTGCTATATTTTACATTCATTTCTTGTAATTCTTTTTCTTTGATGACTATTTTTTTATCGACTGTTAGTCTTTTTTTAACTTCCATGTCTAAACATTTCTCAAGAGATTCCTTTTCAAAATTTAATTGTAGGAAATTCTTGTCGTTAATGTGTAACTGATCCTTCAAAGTTTCTTGCTTCATATTTATCTCTTTATGCAAAATTTCAATTTGCATCTGAAATCTTGACTTTTCATTTTTTGCAATGGCTAATTTATTATCCCATTCTTCTATTTCATTAATTTTATTATTAATTTCGATATTAAGAAAGTTTCTTTGATTAATCGATGAATAATTTTCTGCATTCAGCTTTTTAATCTGAGTTTTTATATCGTCCAATTCATCTTCCTTAGTTTTTACTGATGAAGAAGCCATTTCTCTCTGTTTTAACTCATTGGTGTAATTTTCAAGATTATATGTTGTTTGTTTTTCTTCTTTCATCCTTTTTCTCAAAATATCCATTTCTGTTTTTAATTTTTGAATTTTTAAATAATTACATTTCAATTGGTTTTCTGAAGAGGCGATCGTAGACTTGAAATTCTCGAAATCTTTCTCAATTCTATTTTTATACTTTTGTTCGTTTAGTAATTCTACGCTTAAAGTTTTTAGTTTATGTTCATAACTTTGTTCGTTCATGTGTAACTGATTCATAACGTTTCGTATTGCATCTAGTCGACTAGCAAAACTCATTAATCCATTTGCAATTTCACACAAATCTATAATATCTTTATCAAATGTATTATCTTGAGGAATACACACCATTGACAAACTTTGACCTCCTATTGATATTTCGTTTGAGCCATTTGCAGAATTATGAATATTAGATGATACTTCAACAATCCTTGGGTAAATATTACTTCTTTGTAATTTTTCTGATCTTTCTATCTCATTCGAAACCTGTATATATTCATTGTCCGTTTCATTGCTAGTTTCACTTTTAGAATGATAAGAATCCTCATTTATAGTTTTCTGAAGAAGAAGATTTAGTATCTCTAAATGACCTTCCTTAAAAGATATTATTAAAGGAGTCTGGTGTTCATCATCTTGATATTCTATAGAAGCACCTCGTCGTAACAAACTTTTGACAATATCTACCAAACCAAGAAGAGAAGCTAAGTGCAAAGGGGTCTGTCCTCTCTTATTAGTTATGTCCACAAACGGTATTTTTTCAATAAGAATAATGGCAATCTCTACGAATTTGTTAGCAATCGCTATATGCAAGACTGTATTGCCATTTTTATCTTTAAGAGATATATCTGCCCCTTTCTCCAGTAATAATTTAACAATTTCATTGTGTCCATGTTGAACAGCATTGAATATCGGCGTACGATTTTCGCAATCCACAGCATTTACGTTAGCACCGCTTTCTAGCAAAACAATTACGATATTATGAAAACCTTGAATTGCTGCCAAATGAAGCAGTATTCTTTGATATTTATCCGTGACATTAACGTCCTCTGTAAACTTAATTATGCGCTTCACTTCATCGACATCGTCTGTTTGAAATGCTTTATGAATGAATGATAATTCTGATACATCACAATGATCACTCTCATCCATCTTTTAAAAAAGTTTATTAGTGCGTAGGGAAGACAAATTTGGCTTGTAAATAATAAAACAAAAAGTTTATAAATTCATTATTTAGTAAATTCGTTTAATATTTGTTAAATAATAATGTAGAAATTATAAATCATATTTACAAATTTATTAATTAAATTAAAAAATTAATTTAATTAAAAAAATAAGGATTTGTAAAGTAAGATTAATTATTTAATATCAAATATGCTTTACAGACTGATATTCGGTATTATATTAAACCACTCTTAAACCTTTACCAGCAAAATTATTTATATATACTGTATTAATAAATAACTTTGCTGGTAAAGGTTTAAGAGTAGCTTAATGTGAAATTGATTATCTTTATAAATATTTGTTTAAATAACAGAAAAATAATCGTTTATTATTAAAGTTTAAAATAAAATTTTAAAAAATTCTATATCATATTAGGTTCATTTAGATTCATTCTTTCATTAACAAACGATTTGTAGATAAAATTTGAATTAACCAATAAATATGAGTATCTTATTTATCTACATGAAATAACCAATTAGAGAATGCTACTAAATTCAAAGCAACTAATAACAGTTTCGCTTTAAAAGTTTAATTTTTCTTTTTCTTTTTGGTAAAAGTTGTAGGTGTATGATAATTAATATGCTTATAATCAAATATTAATTACCATATAAATATTATTAAACGAAACGTATTATAAATGTTTTTAAATTATCTGGAAATTAAATTTTTAAAAAGTGTATTAATTTAATTTTATACCGAAAGATGGCAGCAGTATTTAACGTAGATTTTTGATCTCAGATAGCGAATTCGCCGTATCAATTAGGAAAACTTTATCTGATAAGACATAAACAGTGCATAATATTTATAGATATTTTTTCGTATATTTAAATCAGGACATTAG
This sequence comes from Centruroides sculpturatus, assembly GCF_000671375.1. Taxonomy (NCBI): domain Eukaryota; kingdom Metazoa; phylum Arthropoda; class Arachnida; order Scorpiones; family Buthidae; genus Centruroides; species Centruroides sculpturatus. The sequence continues at coordinate 81,247 of NW_019384587.1, read as the reverse complement.
ATTTTATCAATTAATTTTGAAAAAAGCGTATCAATTTTCTTATCACTCCTAAATTTCCAACTAACACCATCGATACAGATATTATAATTGGCATTTAAGAAGTGTGAAGAGTTTAATCGGGTTTTCTCGTTTATTAATTTACATTCAAACTGACGAATGAGGAAGTGCATTCCGATATCGATCTGGATCATCTCGTTCATCCATCCATCAGAATTGATATCCGACGGATGTTTTCCACGTCGAAAGATCTGTGCGATGAATTAAATTCACAAAAATTCCAATCTATAAACATTTTCTTGTATATTTTTAGGTTTATCAATACCCGACGGGTGAATGTCACCCCAAAAACAGAAGAAATCAGGGATTTCTGGAGTTTTTCCCACACAAATTGGATACGGAAACAGGGAAACGAAATTCGTAAACAGCTAAAAAAATCTGTTTACTTTGCAGAGATACATTAATTGCCCGCGATCAAGGTCAAAACTCCTTGAGGGCATGCTGCCAGGTTGTAAAATTAAGGCCCACTTTCGTGTTTACTATATTCTTCCAGGTATACTGTATTCTAACCACGTTAGTACCGTTATATCGAAAACAAAATACAGCTTAAGTTCCGTTAGACTAGAAAAATTGAATTAATTTACTGAAGATCCTAGAAGCCAACACGTGGTATTGCCACGGTGGCGATGTCCATGCGCTGATTGCTGTATCTTCAGTAAATTAAAGTTGATTTTTCTCACTAATTCAAAAAATCTTAATTAAGACCAAGTTTTGCTTAAAGTAAACCGTAATTTTTCGTGTATTATTCCATAAAATATTAGTTTTAGATAAAATAAAGGTTCAAACTGTTGCAAAGTAAAATTCAAGTTGTTCATTGAAAAGGGCAAAGTTCATCAATTAGTGTAAATACGTTTTATAATGATTCTCAATAACTTATATGCTAAAATTTACCGACTTTTCGGATAAAACACTATAAAAATTTCTTAATATATATTTACTGTAGTTTTGTATCAGTTTACTACAGTATCTGATTGCTCTTGGAACTATGCCCTCGGTATTCTGATTCCCATAAATTCAGAGTGTAAATCTGTAGCCAGTATGAGCACATGTTCACTAAAAAATAGGAAAAAAGCGAGTTTGATCGTAATAGCAAACGAACCCACGATTGTAGTAATATATGAAATGTTACAACTAGAGAGAAATTATAACTTCACACCAGGAATCACATCATATGTTCATATAATTAATGGAAAGGGTTCGGATCGTATTGAGAACTTAATACACTTTCTCCTGCGGTCTTGGGTCCTTTTTTTAAAAATAAACACGTGATTTGTAAGCTTTCACTAAGATTTACACGTTGTTCCCTTTCGAGGGTAGCTAAAGCAAAATTGTTTGTACTGTACAATAACTTGCGTTTACCTATTTTACTGTTAAATACACATAGTAGGTTACAAATTGTTACTACGGATTTAGGTAATCCACCAGTTTTCGAGCTTTTGTCGCTTATGTCAGACTCGTAACTATTACTCTTTTAACAAAAGATTACCCCCGAGCGACTCAACTTTTAACTTATTTCTGACTCGTACGCCTACATTTATCCTAGATACAAGTTATCCAATGGGTCGGGTTAAACGTGTTATAGTTTTAGTTTAATATTGTTAAATCGACTTTTCCGCTTAGTGTACAGTACGTAACAGTTCACGAGTGGCCTATTTCCAACTGGCTGAATGCCACGTTACATAAACGTTTGTACTTTAGTCGAACCTACGTCATCAATGTCTGTACCTAAATGTTATTGAAACGTGTGGGGACTTGTTAAACGTGCAAATTAAGAAAACAAAAAGTAAAATAAATTGCTTCGTTAGTCGGTTTTATTTATTTTTTGAATCGTTATCTTACTAGTTATTGATGAGGATAATAAAAATCTGCACAGTTTTCTCTTCACTTTCGACATTCTTTGACGTCATCGGATCACGTAATTTATGAGGGGTTTTTTGTGTTATTTTCTTAGCTTCTCACCGGTTTGGAATAAAAACGTTGCGATCAAGGACTTCTTATGTAACTTGATGTATGTATTACACATAGAAGATAATAAATCGTATCGTTGGGTGATAAGAATCGACTTTCTGAGTGTCAAGTTCAATTAAATTTGGGGATATAAAAACGTTTCTGTATGATTATAAACTGTCATTCAATCTTAAATATCATTAATAATGCCGTAATAATTATTAATTTAGTCTATAATCCGCGCTGTTCTACGCAATTAAAATAGCAAAAAGGATCATCATAGTCCACGTGATGCTCAGGGAAAGTGAGGGAAAGTGTCTAATTAATAGGCAATTTTGGTTATCACAGTTAATTTTATGAGTCTGTTTAACTTCAAGATCATTTATCAGATAAATTATGAGGAAAACAATATAAATTCCCTACTCACGTTCCTGAATTACTGTTTACTCGAGGACAAATCTATAAACTTCAAGCATGTTAATAAATTCTTGTGTATAAATTTAAAGATTGTTTTTATTAATTTTCTAACATTTACCTCAATCATTTATTAATTTTAGGCAATGCTTTAATTCTTGGTATTGTAGTTCTCGTTCTTATACTCTTTTCGTAGAAGTCGCAAAAAAATATTTTATAAATTAAGATAATTTGAATTTTTGGGGACAAGAATACGGGAGTTAGATCACGTACACCTATATATTTAATAGGCTTAACAACTTTTAAATTAGTCTGTAGGCAAACTAGAAGCGCGTAACACTTCCTCATTCGCACAGGTTTTATGATCTAGTTATAATATTTCATAAAGAAAGGTGGAGAAAAACTGATTTAATGATCAACAAACAGAAAAAAAATGTGTTCTTTTTTACGCCTACTTCGCTTTCGTGACATTAATTAATTTTCGAAGTGGATAGTAACGTAACATGCGTTAAATGAGGGGAAGATTCATGCGGTAAGTACAGGAGCTTCACTCCACTAACTGGATATTTTATGGTCCAAAAATTGAACAAAAAGCATTGTGTATGTATAAATTATTGTTTGAAAACACCGAATCTTCACAATGTTACATTCAGTTAGGTGCATGACCTAAAAATTTAAATTTTTAGTTAAATAATCGCTACCAAAATTGCACTTAACACTCAAAATAAACTCTGCTCTAATCTATTTTTTTATGTAAATCGTGTGAAGAGATATATTTCTATTTTTAAACGTAAACAACAAATATTTTTACAGTTAGATAATAATTCTCTTGGATCTGAATAACAGGAAAGGGATACGTAGAAGCGTAACGTAAGTAACGAAGGAGATAAAGAGTTATCTCATTGTAAACAATTCGTAAGGCATTAAAAATATCTAATCGAATTCAACGTAACGGTTATTTTGTATCTAAAAACATCGATAGGCGTACATGAGATAATTTCGTACATATATTATATAACAGCAGCATCTACCAGAGTATTTAACATCCGTTAACGCCCACCATTTTTAGAGTTTCGAAGAGATAAACATTATAGAAGAAGGTAGACAGCCTTCAAGTTTTGTCTCGACTCTGTTTTGCAACCACTTTTTAAACAATTATTAAACCATTAACCGCTAAAAAATTGCCACAACAGTAGACACGTAACATTTTACGCAAGGTGTAAGTAACTAATGCAATATTGCGCTTCATTAACGTCAATGCGAAAGTAATTATTGAATTATTTGGACCCTACGCTGCAATGTCGACCCTGACCACAATTTGGACACGTTTGTCCCATTTACGGCCTCATCTAAAGACACAAATTGTAATCATCTATAAACCACACGCATAGGAATATACAGAAATGATATAAAACTCCCATTCGCAATCTAGGGATGGAAGAATTGGACCTGCAAAATTAATTCTACTCGTAGTTCACAAGTAACAGCATCCGATTCGAGTTATTTCTTCACTTTTGTTATTTTGTAACGGTTCGAAATTATATATTTAGCAAGAAGTACACTTATAATTGTGTTTATTACGTGATATTGTAAGACTCGATGCCGTGTATCAAGGAAAACAAGAAAACGAAAATTGAATTTTGAAGGTCGCTGAATATCTATTCTATAGGATGTAACTTATACAATATGTGATTAGTGGGAAAATCTAGGACAAAATCTCCATGGTAAAATTGTTTTTTCTTTTCTTTTTGCATTATGAAATGCCACGAAAGACAATAAAATAAATATTTTTGAATTTTCCTGGGATTTTATAATAAATATTTACTTATTTCCTTGGCGCAATAAACGTCCTAATGAAACGCTTATAATGCCTAGTGAAATTCGAATTTTGCTTTTTTTTTTATTAGAATGTTCTCTAAGCCAAGTAAGAACAATTTGGAATATACTAAAATTTATATTTTTCTTGCATTAGATTTGTTTACTATTACACATAAATAATGTATAATAGATTTATATATAGTAAACAAATATTGTACACAATAGAAATATACAGACAATTTCCTAAAATTCTATAGGGATTTACTTTATCCCCAATTAAAACTAAAATTAAAATTCTGCCAAACTTCATTTGTATTAGTTTATACAATTTATGATTACGATAATTGGCCACGATTCAAAAATATTTTTGGGAAACACCCAAATAAAGTCATATCAACGAACCGGGAAAGGTTCAACTACAAAAGTCATTTATGTATTTCCGAGACCGTGTCTTCCTTTTTTTGTTTGGTTCTTCACTACAAGACATGTAAAATGCCTTGTGTCTATTTATGCACCTAGTAGTGAAGAAACAAACAAAAGTCATTTAGTTGAAAGTTCCTTGATCACTTATATGACGTTATTTAGGGGGATACACCTAAAAAACACAGAAATAACGAGGAAACTACAAGTTGCAGTTGTTCACTCGGTTATAACGTAAAATTTACTGTAGAAATGTAGAATATTTCTGGCATGTTTAATTAAAGGCTCTGAAAATAAATTCAACCGCATCAACCTTTAAAAATCACTAGACGATATATCGATATTTAATATATCGATATTGAAAATAATGTGTTGAAAGGCCGCATTACTTTATTTTCTTTTTTTAAATGTATTTTACCTCGTCGTAACTTTTTTGTACTTACAAATAACGACTTCCTTACTTTGCGCTAGATATTTACGAAACACGCTTCGCATGAAGCACCCTAAACGAGGAAAATAACTTCTAATGGTTACATTTCAGACAATTTTTGACATCAAAGTTATCGGCAAGACAATGCTAGGCGCCTACTAAAAATTTGGCAACATACTTGGCATTGACATCAGCAGAGAATGAGTTAAACGTCTTTGCTTCTGGCCAACGAGCCGAGCAGAATACAAAACTAACCATAAACTTAGTGCGTATTTATTGTTAGTTATAGTTCCACATCTTTAAATAACCGTTCGGTTTTACACCATCATAAAAAAATAACTCGGCTGTTATCCATCGATCGATAATCTAAAATTAATATTCAAATATAGGCCAGTAGGTTCTGTTCTTTCCTTTAACGTTTATTATTATCATAAACACACTAAAAAAATGCACAAAGAAAATATTTACTGAATGAATCAACTATTGTTATTGTTTATTTTTAACAGTAAACACAATTATTCTAGACATCGGATGACCTTCGTAATTATAAATACATAAACAAAGATACGGAATCGACGCGTCATTTACATTACTTTGCACTATTTTGTGAGTTTATCTCCCTTTTTCTAGAATTTATTGTTATTTTTATCGTTAGATATTTTCTTTATAATTCTCCTTGTAACGTTTTCGGAACCGATAATGACTTTCCTATTAAAAAAATGGCGTGAAACGTGACTTACGTACTGATTAACCTGCAACTCCTGCATTTTTTCGGCTTTTTTAAATTCTAGAACTTTTACTAGACTATTTTATAGTGTCTATTAGTACTAGTATACATTATATAACTATGTCATGTACTTTTATACAGTTTTTCATATGTTAAAACCATATTTTTATAGGTTTCGGGTAACGTTTTATACTGTTCCCGATAAAAGTATAACTGATTTTTTTCTTATTTTATGTGATAAATCTAGAAAAATGCAAAGCACACATTTCTCTTGTAATTGTTTTCCACGACGAAAGCCATTAACAGATATTCTAGAAAATAAAATGTAGAAAATGATGCGCAAAATAGCATGTTTCACACATGCAAATTTCAGTAGAAGTTACTTTAGGTAATTTGTGCACGTATAAATATATACACAAGTTAGCTAAAAGTAACCACTATTAAATTTTCTATTTTATAGCATTGCATACCTATTTTATAACGAATTTTTAAAACTAGAATTGTATCGTTTGTATAACTTGTATAAAAACGTTATCCATCAACTTATTTTTGTATTCATTGGTTTAAATGGAGAAAATTTCAACTTTAAAAAAAGACGTTTCGACTGATTAATCGGTCCTTAAATCCGATACCGGTGGCCTCTTGCCAGAAATGATTTTCGACACGGGAAATTACCTAAATTGCAGATGTTTTGATTATTCCGAAGTTATATAAAGATTGTATACATTATTTCTTATCTACTCAGATACAATATATCTATTATATACTTTGAAAACAAGCCAATCTTTAAGTAATATTATTTATTAGTGTGCTTTAGACAATTAACTTTGGCATGTTACACGAAGTGTGTGAGAATTTATTTAAAAAAAAACGACGACAACATATCTTAATTTTAAAAACTTTTCATTTATTTTCTATTTCTGTTGTTCTTTCCATTGCATTCCTGAAAATTATCCTTTGCTTAATCTTCAAGATCATCTTTGACATAAAGAATTGAACTGTAGATAAGCATATACAATGCATATGAATGACTAACAGAATTAGATGATCTTAAAGAATTAATAAATATAAACAAACAGCTAAACATAACAGCAATTCATACAAATGCAGACAGTTCTGGGCTTAGTTGACTGTTTATAAGCCCACTAAATAGGATAAACGTATTATTATTTATCACAACTACTTGCTTAAACATCATATCACAAATATAAATCATCATTAATTTTTTAATTAGAAAGTATTTTATGTTTTTAATATCTTTGAAACAAAATATACAATTAATGAAATTTTTAGAGAAGAAATAACTACATCTTTTAAATATTTTTTGTGAGTTTTTTTTTTATTGAGAATATATTGGCATTTTAGTTTATGTTTTAGTAGTAAGTAAACAAGAAAAAAACAAGCTGTCACCATAAACAGTAATATTTATATCATCAATATAAACAAGTATTGAAAATTTTTCTACCACATCTTAATGCAATAAAGAAAATACTGGATAACTACAAACCATTGAGTTCTGTTGTATGTTCACTAAAATTCTTGAATTTATGGTAAAATAGTTTAAAATACTACTTAACTCAATTTACATTGCTTTGTTTACCATTAATAACAAATCCTATTAAACATTAATCTTGACAGTACAATGAAAATAATGATAAAATACAAAAAAGTAATGGAAAATAAACTAATGCTGATAACAACAACAATAATAAAATAGCATTAAATTGCTATCAAGTTTTAAAACTGAATATTTATAGTTGGTCCTATAAATCCCATTAATAGATTCTACAATAATTAAATCAAGCATTTTCTGTTCCTGGTAGCAGTGATATTCAGAATGGCATCATTTGTGGCACCAATAAATAGTTTCAGTACCCAAAGTACATTACCTGGATCAAAAAGAATTGTTCCACAAAAGAAAGATACTATTCAACAGCCATTGAAGATTTACTTCTACAGAATACTTCATATATAAAGATGCTTTATCAACAAAATATGGCAAATGTTACCTGCAATGCTAATCTGACTATACTTTTAATATGAATGTCAATATACAAATTGGCTAATTTCCAACAGGTCAAAAATTCACATAAAAACAAATTATTATTATTACTATAACTACTCTTAAAAACATTTTTTACAATTATATAAACAAAACTGACTCGAATAATAATTTTAACAGATTGAAGAAAATGACGACAATGGTTTAAAAGCACACCACATACAACAAATATAAGATAAATAAATATTTATCTAGCATCACATAATTCGGATAAAAATGTTAATTATTCCTTGACCAGGTATGTAAAGCTCTTTTATTCTATAAAAATTACTGTAAGAAATCACTACTGAATGAAAAAATAATAAATTCATAAAAATTAGTGTTTAAATTATGATATAAAATAAGATTACAAATTTATTTTATTTAATAGTAAGAAAATTTATCAAATTTTATGCATATTATGGAGATTAGAAGAAATAGGAAACAAATAGAACAGAAAACAGAGAATTCAAATAAAACAATATGACCTACAGAACTAATTTTTGAAATTTTTTTTTATTACTACCATATATAAATCAATAAAATGATATATTTTATTAATATTAATCAATGATTTCACTTCTGAAACAGTGTTGTAAGTCCATATCAAACATTTTTACTAAATTTATTAACATGCACATAAACTATTTTCAACATGACAATCAAACATGCTGTTTCACTTAAACTTTCTAAACAAATACTTTTATAATAATACAAAATCAAAAAGCATTTGATTAAGCATTTTCGATTATGCATAAGTAAAACAAGATATTTTAATAATGATAAAATTCTCCTTCTGTCAACATAACCGTCCTTGGGACCGTATTCGTCTATCCGTTAAGATAACATTTACCTCTAGCCTTCCAGATGCAAATAAATACACAGCAAACGAAAGACTGGCGGAATCACAAAGCCAAATAGGGTAGTTATGCACAAAGCATGAAGGAAGTCATGAAAAAACAAAAATGCCACAAACAATAATAGAAAATGAATTAAAAAACAATAAAAAATTTTCCTTAATACTGAATATTAAAATTCCTATCCATATCTGAGTCTCCAATCAAATGATTATTTGTAAAATTAACTCGTTAACTTCATTCATTTAAAAAAATTTTTAAATTCTCTATATTCAAATTTTCAAGATTAGCTTAAAATTTTTTTTTGTTTTGTATAAAATTTAAAACGAATATGATTTAACACATTAAATTAAGGTACATAAATGTCAATTATTTATTTTTTTAAACAGCAGATAAGCGATCTAAACGTTTAAAACAATGTCCAATTAACGGAGTGCTGTTCTGTTTACACATTCTGTGCCATTGTCCTCTCAACCGGTTTTTTAATCGGTACACACGATGCTAAATATCATAAATAAATATGCCACAATAGCATATGGTGATAAACAACCGTCGAAAATGCAGTACCATCTTCGAGAACAAAGGCATTTCTTCTAAGTTCCTACGAGACTTGGAATAAAATTATACCTGATAAAAGACAATACACAAAACACTAATGAAAAATGAGTGTGCATTAATGACTACAACTTCTATCGAATTCGCAATCGTAGTAATTGGAACATTTAGTCCTGGCTGATGAATGAAGGCCTAGTTGCAATCTCCTAACTGCTTCTTTCACTAACGAGCCTTCGTTTAGTAACTCTTGTAGTAGTTGATAAGGATCTGTTGTTCCTCCTGTTTTCTTTATTTTCGTTCGACATACCTCGTGTACGGGATCCGGCGATGATGTACTTCCATACGATTGTTTACTGCTGGTTTTGGTAGGGATCCTGTAGGGAGACATTCTCTTTTGTTTAGAACAAACCAAGTGGCATTTCCTAGACTTAAGTCTCAGATTGTGTTGCAGAGCTACAACTAAATCTTCTACGTCCGTTTGTACCATTTCACTTCCCGCGTTATCCATTTCTATGAAATTAACGTTCATATTAAGCATTCTGTAAACTATCCGCCGATCGCCATGTGTACTTACTTGTTTCTGTTTTTGTTTTGGTGTTCGAGCACATGCGCAAGCGCGCTCATTCGCACGCAGGCGTGCTCGATGACGTTTTTCCATCTCCGCACTCGAAGAAAATTACAAAACCGTTATTTGTTAATTGTTTAAGTGTTAAGTAATAATTAATTTAAATCTAATTAAGCGTTAATTAATTTTTCCTTCTTATATTTTACGAAATTATGCAGTTTCGAATTTTAGTCGAAGGTCGATTATTTCGTATTTATCTATTCCGCATTAATTGTAGAACCTTGTTACGATACTAATCGTTAATTATTTTAGTTTTTTAACTTTATTGAACAATCCAACCCGCATATTAATAAAATCGATTTTATTTATATATTATTCATTTTTGAAAACGAATAAAATTGAGGCAATTTTTTATCTGAGTGTGCAGAAAAGTATTATAAATCTAAAGATAGATGGCAGCACATTACCACAGACTGAACGACTTTGAATGCTTAGTTTAAAATTTAATTTATAACACATTTTTAAAATATTTGAATATATCGTTCTCTCGAATTAAATAAATATTTATGTTTAAAAAATAAATCTACTCTGTTGGCACTTTATAATCATATTTATAGTAAATTTGGCCCGGACAATTATGGGGCAGTTGGGGTTTTTTTTCTGTCTTTCCGCACTTTGGGCACTAAGATGGCCTCTTTTAGCAAGCCCATTATGGGGTCGGCCGGGTAGTGAGGGACGGGGCCTGACATATCCGGACGGACTAGCTCCCGAAAAGTTTCTGGGGATTTTTCGACCCGTTCCGGACTCAATTCCGGGTTCCCAAGAGCGGTAGGCTGCCACTTTGACCTCTCGGCCATCTGGCCATCAAAGGCCGGACATATCTGGGAGAGATCACCACCGAAAAATTTTTGGGATTGCTCGCACAGATTCGATTCCATTTCTCCCAAAGCGCTAAGCAGATGTGTTCTGCCTCAGTCATCCGGCCGCCTATTGCCAGTCTGGAGGATTCAATTTGAGTTCACTTTGACTCTCAAAAATTCTGATAGGAGATTTAATTCATGTATAATAAGCCCCATTTTTCAGAACGCAGCTTTTCCCCTTATAAGAATGATAGAACCCACAATGAATATAGAGCTAGTGAAACTGAGTTGAGCGCCACCTGTAGGCAGGCAAAGAAAACTTGGGAAAACACGTGCGTCTTTGGGTTAGATACATAGTGAAATACGGTGTTTGTTTTCTTTCTGTATAATGAATAACAGCTTTCTGCTACACAAAACTTCAAAAAATACCTGTTGTGTGGTCGGTTGTAGTGTTACGTATATTACTGCGCCGCCAGGTACAAAGTTTTATTCGTTTCTGAATGAAAAATACCCTGGAAGGAAAGAGAAATGGCTGGCTGCAATTCGGCGGATTAAGTATTATTCTTGGGTATTTTCATTGAAGGTATTTTTTTAAAGTTGTGTGTGTGTGTATATATTCAGTAGAACCTCGATTATCCGGACTAATTGGGGATGAAGGTAGTCCGGATAAGGAAAAATCCGGATAATCGAAACAAATACTTGAATTGCCTTTTAATGATAATACAACACGTTTTCTTTTCGATGACATATCGGTAATATTAAAAGTAAATACGTACTGTATTTAAATCGTGATCAAATTTTCAAGAAACAAACGTTCGTATTGCATTTGGACTACTACTGACCAATGCTAACAGACCAGCTATTGTTGAAAAGGCCCTCTGGCGGCGCAAGAAGACGGATTTTATAAAATAAAAAGCAGTTGAAACTGCATGTTTATGAATAAAAATTTGGCAAACTGTTTATCGTTTTACGACGAGTAAAATTTTTTCGTCGCGTTCACGACTTTTAAGTAATGCGTAAACCTTCGAGGCGCGAGGCCCTTCGGACCGCGAGGCATAGGCGGTGGCCCACGTCGTTTATGCCTTACTCCGCCCTTGGTCATAGAAATGATGTAATTTGAATATAAATTATTTATAAATACGTATGTCAAGTTATATTTTTATTACTACGTAAAATATATTTAAG
>NW_019384587.1:65557-67930 GCF_000671375.1 Centruroides sculpturatus | reverse complement strand
ATTTTTTGTCCTTTCCTATTTGTTTTTGGCTACATTAAAGCATTTTTTTGAAAATATACAGTAAGGTTCCATATTACCACCCGATTTTCTCTAAGCCTACTTTCGGACTTTTTGTACAAAAGCCTTCAAAAACCATACTTATAATTACACTAGCGAAAAATCCAATTAGGAACATTTAGTTTACTAGTTACCAGTACTTTTCGCACAAAAAATGTGGGTGTAGTTATGATACCTTGTTTACAATTCACTAAAATGTAATTGGGGTTCCATAATACCACCTTCTCCTCTACTGTAAATTTGTATTTTAAATAATTTTTCGGGTGTCAAGTTACTTCCTTCATCTGGTGTTTTATCTATTTCCATTATCTTAACTCTTTTTTTCGTTTATTAAGAAATCCCTTTTCCATACTTTTTCGTTTGTTTTAAGAATATGATCAATAATAGCATCTGTTAATATTGTTGGCCATAAAGCTATATCATTTATTACTTCCATGCATCTATATATATCGAAGCGTTTTTCTGGACTATTCCTATCTTCTGCGTTTTCTCAATCCCTTTTTTCAGTAGCATTTTAAAGACTGCGGGAGCCCCTTCGAGGCCCTATGCGCCCGCATAGTTCGCTCACCGCTTAAAATCCGTCGTTCAGGTATACACCACATATGCGTACCACTATAAAGCAAAAAATGATGTCAGAATTTCTGCACGCTTTTACAACCTCGAGACTAAGATTTTATTCGGGAGTTACCGTTTTCAATTTAGTAATTTAAAAAAAAAATCCTCGGGCAGATTTATTTTTGTTACAAAATGTTACCTTTACAGATTTCTGGCTCTGCACACTGTAAAAAAATCTAGAAATACAGTTTTGTATATCGTAATAATATTAGTAGTTGCCAGAGAGCTCTATAAAGTAGAGAAAAATCTGTAAATTTGAAAACTATAATCATAAATTTATATTTCTCAAAAAATAAATTAAAAAAATCTCAAAAGTCGCTACTTTTAACTGATTTGTCTGAGGTCTCCGCTCCGCTACCTCACTACGTCCCTCTAAAAGTCTCCACAGTTGGGAACACTGGTGAGCAGACATCTAGGGTCTAAGTAAGGCGAAATGTAATCGCCAAACCGCGCTGTAGAAAGGCGGAAAAATTTAAAATTCAAAAATATAATTTCTTGTGAACAGCAGTTTGGGGTCCCCTACCAAGTGGGCCCTGTGCGGGTGCGTCTGTTGCACCTGCCTAGTTACGGCTCTGCCTAAATTAATATTTATTGTAAAAAGCAGTTTCTCTCCTTTCTTTAAATTAATTTTCTCAGGGTTTCGGTAGATATTGCTTCAAGACCACACTGCCTTCTAAGAAACATTATTCGTACGCTACGAAAAGGAGAAGCACATGCCACATTTGTAGCTCCGATTTTGTTTCCCCGCGTCGCCGCTAGAGGCGCCTCGATCTAGTTTCGCCGTTCCTTGCACTAGCTCTATAACGAGTATCGTAAAGCCGATGGCCGGATGGTCAAGCGGTCAAGGTGGCAGTTTACCTCTCTGGGCACCTGTGGGACGAATCCTTCCCTCGCCATCAGACCGTCTGCATTGTGGACTCGGCTGAACTCACGAAGGATATGGAAATAGGATGTTTTAGTGTCTATTCAGCGGAAAGAGCTAAAAATTAAAACAATTTTCATAATTAAGCATTACACATGTTCGAAATTTTTTGACATTTTCTGCCATAAGACAATAAAAGGACCTTTTTATCAACCCGATCATGGGTTCGACTAGACTCACAATGGGACAGACAGTCACAACAGATAGGAAAATGGGCTCGACTTATCCGGGAAATAAAAACTTCCTGGGGATTTTCGACCGTCAGGGTCCGATTTTGAGTAGCCCAGAGGAATACGCCTTAACTAATCTACCATCCGACCGTCTTTATAAAATCTATTGAAAATAACACTGACTTTTCAGTTTTCATTCTTCTGCAGTGTATTAGTGTGCATAAGAAACTAGATAAAGTAAAAACTGAAAATAGTTTCTTATAATGCTTATTTTTTCATTTTGGCTTTTTCCACCCTGTGGGCATTAAGAGGATTTTTTAATGCTCATCATGGGTTCGTCTATACCAGTGTTTATCAACGGGGGCGATATCGCCCCCATGTGGGCGTTTTTCAATGTTGAGGGGGCGATTAGTAACAATTTATATTTTGGGGGCGAAAGACAATTTTCTGGACGATATAGTAGAAACATTATATTAAGAATAATTAGATATTTTATTCGTCATATCGCACAATAATTAAACAAATAACATTATACTAGTCACTAGTCTATTCAATGCAGTACGAATTTGGCGTTAGCCTTGGCCCTCGGCATCGGAATTTTGAAGTGAA
>NW_019384587.1:59683-65062 GCF_000671375.1 Centruroides sculpturatus | reverse complement strand
TTTTTTTGAGTGGTGCTGCGATCGCCGGTAATGGTTATGAATGGTTTGTTTTTGAATTTTTTCGTCTGCTTTCTGAATATTATACATTTAATTTTACTTACGACGATAATTTATCGAAATATATGAAAAGTTCGGGAGGAAGAGATTTATTTACTTTTTAATGTTCTATTTGTTATTTTAAATTATGAAAAAAGAAGAAAAATGAATATCTTGGAATTATCAAAATTGAATTCTGGGAATGAGGTATATAAAATTCAAAATTGCTTTGAACTGTTACTGTATTTATTTATTTAAATAATGCCTTCTTTATAACCGAATTTTCTGTGGATGATTTGCTATAGTAAATTGTAATTAAATATAATAAATTTCAAGGATCTTTTTTTTTTTTAACTTGTTACTTTTAATAATAAAATTATTCAATTGGTTAGATGTGAACTCTGAATGAGGGATTTGCCACCCCTAGAGATATATGAGCAAAAAGTCAATGGAACTGTATCTATACGTGTGACCCTTTGCAAGATATTCACCTCCAAAGTCAGTTTTTACCATTATTGGTTCTGTTGCCTATTCTTCATGATCCCTGTCAGTTGAGCTGAATGAAAGTGAGCCTTGACCGACACTATGCATGTAGTGCGCTTTGGTGCTCACTATTGTCCACATTTTGGTGCCTGTGTGGGAACGAGCTTCCGCATCCCTCTAAAATTATGTAATGTTGAGTACTCCACGAATGGTCAATTGGACTACTCAAAGATGGCATAGTCACCTGGGCTAAATAGTTTTAAACATGTTAGTTTTTGTGGAGTGACATGATGCCTGATCGCCTGTGACCCAGATTTCCGGGGCTGTATCTTGCTAATGTTTGCATGCAGAGATATGGTTGCTTTGACATTTTGCTTCTGTGGGTATGGTCTAAGGCTCTGATAAGGTCCCAACCTTCTCATTCAGAGGTGTAATTTTAGCATTCAATTCCTAATTACATATTTACTTAATTTTCAGTGATGCATTTAATACTCTACACTCATTCAATATTTTTATTAATTTTTCAGTGATTTGTTAAGATATTTTAATGCTTTTAATTTGAATGAAGCATTAAAATATGCTTCCAATAAAAATGCTTCATACTGAGAATAGTTGCCTTCTTATTGCTATGATCATTGAATCTAATCTTTGTTAAAGGAAGGATGATCATATGTGTCAGTTGTCTGAAACAGTTCTGGATTTCTCCTGTTTTTAACCCTTAAAAATAGAATAAAATTTTAAATATAATCATTTTATGGGTCTTCTAATGCAATTTATAGGTCAATATATAAGTAATTTAAAAAAGCAGTTCATTTTAACCATTTTTAGGCCAATTTTTCATTCACACTTAAAAAATATCCTGGTTTGGATGATAAACAATATAGTAAAAGGATGCATTTTAAGAGTTATATAATATCTATATATCTATATATATATATATAAAAATGGACATGTATGTCCCTATATTTCACTTTTCCGCCAAAACTACACATCGCACGTGAATGGTGTTTGTATGTGGTAGTAGCCCCAAGTCTCCATTTGTGCACCAGGGGGGGTTGCGTCTCAATAGCTATAAGGGTGCGGGAGATATGGGGCTGAAAGTGGTTGAAAGTGGCTTTCTATTTCGAATGTTTTGTTCGAATTTAATTCAAACAATATTTGAATTAAATTTGAATGTAAAATTCGAATATTGGTTCAATTATAGAACGATTGTAAACGTTCCAGAAACGTTGAAAATAGTTCGTTTGACTTGACGTGAACAGGAGACGTTCAGAAATAGAATCGGGACCAGGTCTCTAATTAGTCTGGAAACGGGNGATGCCTGATCGCCTGTGACCCAGATTTCCGGGGCTGTATCTTGCTAATGTTTGCATGCAGAGATATGGTTGCTTTGACATTTTGCTTCTGTGGGTATGGTCTAAGGCTCTGATAAGGTCCCAACCTTCTCATTCAGAGGTGTAATTTTAGCATTCAATTCCTAATTACATATTTACTTAATTTTCAGTGATGCATTTAATACTCTACACTCATTCAATATTTTTATTAATTTTTCAGTGATTTGTTAAGATATTTTAATGCTTTTAATTTGAATGAAGCATTAAAATATGCTTCCAATAAAAATGCTTCATACTGAGAATAGTTGCCTTCTTATTGCTATGATCATTGAATCTAATCTTTGTTAAAGGAAGGATGATCATATGTGTCAGTTGTCTGAAACAGTTCTGGATTTCTCCTGTTTTTAACCCTTAAAAATAGAATAAAATTTTAAATATAATCATTTTATGGGTCTTCTAATGCAATTTATAGGTCAATATATAAGTAATTTAAAAAAGCAGTTCATTTTAACCATTTTTAGGCCAATTTTTCATTCACACTTAAAAAATATCCTGGTTTGGATGATAAACAATATAGTAAAAGGATGCATTTTAAGAGTTATATAATATCTATATATCTATATATATATATATAAAAATGGACATGTATGTCCCTATATTTCACTTTTCCGCCAAAACTACACATCGCACGTGAATGGTGTTTGTATGTGGTAGTAGCCCCAAGTCTCCATTTGTGCACCAGGGGGGGTTGCGTCTCAATAGCTGTAAGGGTGGGGGAGATATGAGGCTGAAAGTGGTTGAAAGTGGCTTTCTATTTCGAATTTTATGTTCAAATTTGTTCGAATTTAATTCAAACATAAAATTCGAATATTGGTTCGGTTATAGAACGATTGTAAACGTTCCAAAAACGTTGAAAATAGTTTGTTTGACTGGACGTGAACAGGAGATGTTTAGAAATAGAATTGGGACCAGGTCTCTAATTACTCTGGAAATGGGGGGCCTAATTCTTGCATTCTGTGAAAATGGGTAAGATTGGCTATAATGTAATTATCTTAATCTTCACTATCGTTACTTTTTAAAAACCCAGCGAAGCAGGTCCTTGCAGCTAGTATATTATATAACTCTTAAAATATTCTTAAGAACATTCAAATTTCATCTAAGATTTTTAATTATTGCAAAATGTAATAATTTTATCCATCAACAAAGAGATGGGACAAACATCACCACAATGCATCCTTTTACTATATTATTTATCATCCAAACCAGGATATTTTTTTTAAGTGTAAATGAAAAATTGTGAAATAAATCTAAATGATTTTAAGAGAGTTATATATGTTTGCATTTATACAAATTAAAAATGAACATGCCATGTTTGTAAACATTGTAGTTTGCACAGTAATAATGCATTAACATTAGAATTTTTTCAGCCAGAAAATACATCTGATCAACTTCAATTTTTCATATAAAGTGACTTGAATGATTTGGTAACAGATGCAGATCATCCTGAAGATTTTTCAGAAATTTTGAAATTCAGATTGAATCAAAAAATTTGGTTTGGTTTATCACACTGTTGACACAGAAATATGAAACAGGATTTATTTCTACTTTCTGAAAAAAGTTCATTTTTTTTTATTATAACGTTCCTGAATTAATATATAGATATTATATTCTATATATAGATGTTATATTCTATAAGAGTTTATTCAAAAAAATATAGTAAAAAATTAATAATGAAGTTAATTGAATTAAATTCTTAAAAATATTACAATAGGTCTATTTTATTTTTATTTTTTGCATATATATAATTCTCTTAAAATTGCTTAGATTTATTTATTTTACAATTCTTCCATACCTATGATTTAACAATTTTAAACTTGTTTGTTCTATAGTCACTACTAATGAAAAATTTCACACAAATATAATGCAAAATTACAGTTTTGAGTATTTTGCAAAAAAAGTAAAATAAAAATAAAATAGACTTAATGTAATATTTTTAAGAATTTAATTCAANGGTGTAGTCCACTTTATATTACTACCCATTGTTTACGTAGTGCATTGAGTAATAACTTATTAAAAATACCAAAATATTTCGTATTTCTGTAAATCTAAAATCCTGATAATAAATAACAAAATTTATAAAATGCTTAATAATGTCATTATTAGCCAGGGACGGTATTAAAGATCATTTCAAGTAATTCATTAGTCAAACAGTGACCAAAATTGCTTGATAATTGTAATGTAATATAATATGTAAAATTAAAAACATTTTTTTCAGAAAATATGGCAAACCTTGACAACCCACATAGTACAGTAAAGTCTGCAGTCAGCATTTTGTAGGTGGACGGAAAATTGACCACCCTGATCATCCAGCATACGTTCCCACACTTTTTCCAACATGCTACAAGAAACAGGGTTGTGGAAATGCTGGTAGGTTTTTAAGGCAGGCAAGAAGGAAAGAAGAAAAGGTGGAGAGTGTGGATAACAGCATGGATGTGGTCACCTAAACCATACCTTTGATCACCAAACATAACACTGGAACACAAACTGATGTCGGGGAACCACTTTACAGTACAGATAATATGGCAGTCTTATTTTGTGAAAAGTTATGTAATAATGTGGGTACCCAAATTCAGAGCCGTAACTAGCCATTCCCGTGCCCTGTGCAAGAATTTGCATTTAGGCCCTTTAATTTATTTGGTTTTGGGAAAATAATAAAACAAATACATTACAATAGATTTTTAATAAGATTTATTTTAATTGAAGTTTTCTGGATTTCATTTCAGCATATTCATTAATTACACCTTCATAGTTAATATTTTTAACGATATTGTATTCTATTGAAATAATAGAAATATTGGACACTCGTTCTTGTCCGATAGTTGATCTTAAATAATTTTTTATTAAGTTTAACTTGCTAAAACTTCCTTCGCACGAAGCAATAGAAACGGGAAGAGTTAGAAATATTCGAAGAGCGACATTGATATTTGGGTAAGACTCAATTAAACCAAAATCATGAAGAGCCTGTAGAATATTAAGCGGAGATGCAGTTTCTATATTTTGTATAAGATTCGTTACTTCAAAATTAAAATTTTCGATTTCACTTCTGAATTCGTACTTTTTTAAATCTTTGCTATATTTAATAGCGAGATCTGCAGCCGAATTTTTAAAATCAGCATCACTCAAGTATTGTAAAGACGAGCCACAGAGAAAGCAACAATCGTCACAGATAGTTTTCATTTTTTCATTACGCCAATCTATTTGACACAATAAAGTGTCAAGAATAGAGGAGAAGGTGGTATTATGGAACACTGCGGGTATTATGGAACCACCCCATTTCGAACTGATAATAAAGGCGAACTGTAGCGGAATGTGGCTGAACTGAACTAGGCAGACATCCATAGCAAGGGGAAAACCCGTTTTACTTCAGTTAAACAGTTGTCCGTATTTAATCAGCAAATTTGTTTTTTTCAAAATTCGCAAGTTTTGAATGCTAAGTGAATTTAATTATTTTTAAAATATAAATCGT
>NW_019384587.1:38411-54582 GCF_000671375.1 Centruroides sculpturatus | reverse complement strand
GTCTCCATTTCCAAGTGCAAAATCTTCTTTCTTCAGGATTCCTTTTTCTATGTGAAGTTTTTTGCATTTGTCTAAGCCAAACTCCATTTGTATGTCCTTAGTGTATGAATGTGTGATTTGCAGGAGTTGATGAAGTTGTTTTTGTGTGGATGCATGAAGTTTTATGTTGTCCATGTACATGAGATGTGACAGCGTAAGCTGTGTTGTTTTTTCATGTCTGATATTGTAGCCATATTGCATGTTGTTTAACATGTTGGATAGTGGGTTCAGGGCTACGCAGAACCAGAGAGGACTCAAGGAATCTCCTTGAAAAATTCCTCGCTAATGAATATTTCGTTTGTATGTATGGAAGTGTTACTAACCCTGAAATGCAGTGTTGTTCTCCAGTGCTGCATAGTGTTTTGCAAGAATGCAATGAGTGATGGATGTATTTTGTACACGTGTAGAATATGTAGCAGCCAACTGTGTGGAACACTGTTGAATGCTTTTCTGTAATCTATATATGCCTTGTATATGTTTCTGTGTTGTTTGTGTGCTTGCCGTAAAATGACTGAAGCTATGAGTAACTGTTCTTTGCATCCCCTGTGATTTCTACTGCAACCTTTTTGTTGTTCTGTAAGAATGTCGTGTTCTTCAACATGTTTGTATATTTTTTTTGTGATTCAGGATGTCAATAATTTGTAGAGTGTTGGAAGACATGTAATTGGTCTGTATTGTGTGGGGTCAGTAGTGTTGTTGTTTTTAGGTTTCATGTAGGTGATGCCCCGAGTAAGAAATTTTGGCATGTCTTGTGGATTGATGATGATGTGTGTTAGATGTTTAGCTAATTCCTGGTGCAGTGATGTAAACTTTTTGTACAAGAAATTGTGATGTTGTCTACACCAGGTGTCTTCCAGTTGTGTGTTCTGTTAACAGCTGTCGTGTATGTTTATTTCAGCACAGGGCATGCTTGGTATGTTATGCAAGTTTCTGTTCTCCTCCTTGATCCAGCCTGCATCAGCATTGTGTGTAACAGCATTGGACCAAACAGAAGACCAATAAGTTGTGAGTTCTTCTCTTGGTGTGCCACTGTGCAGTGTATCAGTGTTTGTTTTGTTATCAATTGTTTTTCATTGTTTGTGAATAATTTATTTTGTTGTTTTCGTAGTGTACATGTTTTGTATCGTTTGTGTCTACGTTCTTTGGCTGCAAGTTTTTGTTTCGGTGTATTGATGTATTCTGTAATGTGTGTGTTGTGATGTTCGTGTTTTGTGTGTGTTTTGATTTTCTTGAAATGAGTTGTTTCATTAATTTGGGTGTTATGTTGTTTTTAGTGTATTGTGTCAGCCTGCCTAATTGCTGTCTAATGTCTTTTATTTGTGTTTCTATTCTTATCTGCCAGGCAGGCTTGTGATAGAATTGTGTTTTGTGTGTATCTGTCTGCAATTGTATTTTCAGTCCATGGTGTGTCACTACTCTGACTGCCCCAGCATAAACTAATGTATGAATGTCTGAGAGTGTAGAAATTAAATGGATGTAGTGTGGTAGTAAGTGAGTGTTTACATAATTTAGTGTTTTTCCTACTACCTTTGATGTGTTGATTTTCGGTATTTGTTGTCTTTGTGTGGGATCTGTATCTGTATATTTAGTGAGTGTTTCCTGAAATATAAGTGAGAGCGTATTAACTAATTCTATGTCTATGTTATCAGTGATGGATGAGGAAGTGCCTGTAGTATCATTAGTTGTAGTTGTTGTATATGTGCTATTATCAATACTTGTTGCTGGATTATCCTGACAGGTTACATGATCTTCATTAATAATGTTAAATGTTTCTGTCTGTTGATGTATTTGATCAGCAACCTGTTGTTTGATAAGTTCAAGTGTTGTTTGTGGAATAAGGTTGTTGTGTATAATTGTTCTTTTTTGATCAACAACCCTTTGTTCTGTGACAGTGAGGTGAGGATATTGTTGTGTGAATCTATGGTGTAGTTGTTGTCTGTATGCTGTCATGTTTGTTTTGAGTTTTGTGATTGCATAGTAAGTGCAGATGATAAACTTGTTCATTTCTGATGTCCATTTCATCCGTTGGCGTGGTTTTCCAGCCTTTGTGGTCTGTGGATGCATTGCCACAGAAACACCAAGGCTAGGTTTGTTCCTCACATCTGTTGAGGGCATTGCAGTAGCCATACTTGGGCCAGTGCTGCTTTCGCCACTGGTAACCAAGGGAGACTGGAGCCTATTTTTCGAACATGAGCCTCTGCCTAACCCACGAACGCGGACCTTGTTAACTCGGGCAATGTCCGAGCCGGTATCATACTTAGATCTGGTTACTACCATGATAATTATCTCCACATAATGTGGGTGTGTGGTCACTCTTAGCTTCATTTCTTCCCATAGACGTTACTGGCATGGGTGTCCCTACCAGGAGCTTGTGCTCCAGCCTGCATTGCTCTATGATTCAGTAAAAATTACTGGGCTCTCCCACCACGACCAGGTGGTGACCACGGGAGAGTTATTATTATTATTATTATTCATTTTCATCGGGAAAACATTTCAAAGTGTTGTTTCAATTCTATTTATTTATTGGAGTGCTTGTGGATACATGATATTTTTTTGTTTTTCCATCTGGTGCGTACACGAATAAATCAGAAGGTTTTTCGACGCATGAGCAGGTCACATATAGTTGTACGTGTGAGAAGCACGGATTCTTTAAATTTAGCCCACCTACTCGCAGAGATTGTCAGAAGTGCGATATTCCCCATTTTTAGATATATTTTTTAATCCTTTATAATTTTGATTATTTAATTGCTCCTTCCTCTCTTCCTTGGCATGTTGTGAAATTTCTGATAGTTGGATAATAAACCGTTTTATTGTAATTTGTCTTTTTAAATTATTTTGAGTTGATATTAAAATTTGGAAAAGGGGGATCCCTAGATCGGTAAAATAGGCGAATTTCCTTCTACAACTTCGGTTGTTGTTTTTCAGGATACAGTTAAGGTTTTAACAAAGTTCGATCAAATACATAATTAGCAAAAAAAGTTGAAATAATGTGATTAAACAAAAATTATTACAAATATCGTAAATAACAAATGCATATATAGAGATATTTTTTGAAGGGGGGAAATGGTCTTCACAATTTGAAATCAATCGAACACACAGTAAAATGCTCGTATACATGCGCGCCATCTATCGTAGGATAAATGTACTATGCCAGAAACCTTTGCGGGAGTGTATTAAAAAACTTTCCAAAGTTTCATGGCAATCAGATAAACGGTGTGGTAGTGCATGAAGGACAGACACACAGACATACATTCATTTTTATATAATTNAAACCTCCCTGCAAAATTTCAGAAATTTTAGACACAAAGCACAGGAGTTATTAAGTTCCAAACATAATGAACAAAATCAGCTCCCCCCACACACAAACTAACATCCATACATGCAGAAATTATTCCATTATGTTTTTTTTTTGGATTTCTCGAAATTGCTTTATAAAAGATGTAAGAAATTCATAATGAAAAATCTGAATTTAGTTTATAGAATGCTTTTATCTATTTTTATTCTTTTACATCATTGGGTTTACATCAATCTGACAATGCTCATTTATCATGTTTAAAAAGCAGAACAACAGAAGATATAAGGCAACCATATCCTTTAGCAGCTTCTTACACCCATCTATACTATCTGTTGAGGTTGTGATATTAGTTTAATTTATGTCTGATTATTGAATCTCATACAACAGAAAAAAATAGATTAGTTTTGTTGACTTGAAAACAGTTTATGATAAAAATATATTTTTGTAAGTATGGCTAATCCAAAAATTGATTAAAAATATGTTCATGTTACTAAGAAAAAATAAGTCTAATTAAAATTATTGCAAACTTTAAATCAAGGATTTTGGTAATATTTGTGAAACTATTTTGAAAAAGTTTTGATGATATATAAACAATATAAAATAAAAGAAGATTCAAGCCATCAAATATAATTTATTTAAGAAAACATTTTTAATAAGACTTTGATCATCAACAGCTTATAAAATGATTCTTCTTTCATTTTATATTAAAATATAGTACCAACATTTGTGAACTTTTATATTAAAAAAATAATAAATTGATTAGAATAATGTATAAAATGATAAAGTACATTATAATTTAACATACATAAGATAAGTTTATTATAAAAATAAAGTTGAAAATCTAATAATATCAATTAAACTTAGAAATTTTGAATCATTGAATGAGTAAATATAAATGTTTTAAAAGATGTTAATTTGAAATAAAATTTGTACTTTTATTTTAGCAGTTTTTAACTAAGAAAACAACAATAATAATAATAATAATAATAATATTTTTGAGAATCTAACATAATGTTTATCTGAATGTGTTCAATGATGATCTGCTCTTGTTGTTTTTCTTCCTGTCCAATGTATGTTGTTGAAAGAAAGAATATGGTCACCATTCTCCATTTCAACGATGTTTACAATGTAGAACCTCGTGATATAGAGCCTGTGGGTGGAGCAGCCCGATTCTCTACTGCAATGAAGTCTTTCAGTCATTTGGATCCATTGATAATCTTTAGTGGTGATGTACTGTCACCATCTGTTTGTATGTATTTTTATTTGCATTTTATATAATTTGTTGATATTTATTGAAATAGTAAATTGTGATTAATTGCTATAGATTTACTAAATTATATGCATTAAAAACTCATACATACTGCACATATATACATACTGTATTTCCTTGATTAAACCCTAACCTTCAAATAAATCCTGGGGAATAAAAGTGCTGTTAAAAATAAACTCTAGGTTTAAAAACATAGGAAACCTGTTAAAGTACTGCATTGCATAGAATAATATAGTTTAGAGTGATAGATAAGGAATTTAACTAAAATTCTATCACTTCATGTTATCGAGAGTTGGACAGCACTTTCTATTCCAATATTCACAGAAACAATTGAAGCAAAATTATAAATATTGTTGAATGTTGAGTGTGAGAAAGTTGCAATTGAATTCTTAAATTTAGAGTTTATGAGCCAAGGGATAATTGGGAAAACTCTGGTTCAAACTCACCATCTCTTTCCAAAAGAGTGGGTAAAGTTGAACCAGAAGATGGTAGACAAGATCTTGATTCCTTTAATGACATTGAAACAGATACAAATGACAAGATAATAGCTGAATTGAAAGACATTGAATACAGTCAATAAATGGTTTGATAGTTAAGAAAATATATGAGTATTGGTAATTATTATGATGATAATTACGATATTTCTTTCAGTTTTTATCCACTTTTATTTCCTGTTGCAAGATAATATGTACCTTTTAGATGGTGTATAATTGTGGTTCAATATTGAAATATGGCAGTTTTTGTGTGTATTCTGTACAAGGCAAATTTACTGATTAAACATTAAAATGTCTCTAAACAAAATAATTTGTATATAGAGTAGAGAAAATGTTTGATCAAAGGTGATGAAATAGTTCAAGGTAATCTCATAATTTGTTGCAGATTTAAAGAAAAACAAATTCACAATATTATTATTACATCATTGATTATTAAAACAAAATGAAGTAATGAAGTAAATATAAACATTTTGAGAATAGCAGTGATTTTTTTTTTTTAAATATCCTTAGCAAGTTGTAAGCTTGCATTGCTGGTTTGGTTTTTGTGAAACATGTAGTATGGACTCTTATTTATATAAAAATGTGAGTACCGCTTCTTGCTCTGTGCTACAATAGATTAAAATTTATGTACTGTTTTAGTATGGATTTAAAATTTATGTTTTTATTTTGAAACTATGCATCAGTATGCTGTTATGCAGCATACATGGGTTTATTCATATATAAATAATGAGGATATAAAACTTATTAATTTCTCTTCATTGTCAGAACTACCTGAGCTGCACTGATCTGCAGCAGTCATGGAGAAAAATATAAAATAAACCAACAATGAGTTGACCAACTTTCCTGCCAACATTTAAAATTTTGGTAGTGCCATTATCCTATTTTATTAAAAGCTCTTTATATTTTTAACTATTATAAAACAGCAAAAAGCTTAATTTTGAGGGCAGGGATGAGTTTTATAAAAAATTGTAAATGCTAATAATGAGTAAAATTGTCATTAAGTCTGACCCTATCAGAGATACACAACCCCCATTATCTCTCCAACTCCTCGACCTTAAACCAGCAAAATTTAATAACATCAATCCCCTGATAAATAAACCTCCCTGCAAAATTTCAGAAATTTTAGACACAAAGCACAGGAGTTATTAAGTTCCAAACATAATGAACAAAATCAGCTCCCCCCACACACAAACTAACATCCATACATGCAGAAATTATTCCATTATGTTTTTTTTTTGGATTTCTCGACGTTTCAAGATGTTTTGAGCCCAAAAATTAAAAATCTGAGAGATTAATTTTTGTTGGATTGCCATATTTTTTTGTTATAACAGCCAGTAAAGTAAAAATAAACTGATTTATGGTGTAAGGATAGAAGACTTTTGCCATCTTACTTGCATATTACTATGCCATAATTCTCCATGACAGTAGTAACCTCGCGTTTTTTTTATGCAGCGCTCGAGAAGCGCTTTACAGCGAACACACTGAAACTGGTTTCTAATTGGCCAATACTGCTCGTGACGTCATTTCGCTACACTCTCGCTGCATAAAAAAACGCAGGGTAACTGTTACATTTCAGGAATAGTTTAAAGAGCACCTACAATATCTCTTGTCTGAATCAATCATTTATAAGTACAAAGAAGGTTGTTTAAGCAGAGAGGAACAGGAGGCTATGACAATAGATGAACCAAATGAAGAAACTTCTGTTTTAGTTAACCACTGCTCCTGTCAGGATATTATTTACGCTTCAAAATATCCAAATCCTTCTAGTGACACAAGTTCATACTACAAATATAATAATACAATTCACAATAATATTAATGTGTAAAATCTATCTGCTAAAATACTTGGGTACTTGGGACCAAAATGACAAAATGTAGAGAAAAGAATGAAGCCTCAGAATAATAGGTTCAGTATGCTGTAGCAACTATACATATGGCAATAGAAGTACTGCTAATTGAGATAAAAAGCTAAGCAGCATTTTCAAGTCTATTTTTTAGAAGAAATGAGAACATTAAATATGGTAAGGACTGGGAACCTGTAGCTTTAGAAATATATTGTAAATTATTTAATCTTAGCATCAGGAATTTGGTTTTATTTCTCCAACAACACCATGGCTTGTTTTTTACCTGATGTGTAGTATTTGAAAATGATTACTTATCAAGACTAGTGGAAATTAATTTTTCCACTATTAGAACCAAGAAATCAGCAGTGGAAATGTTAGAAGGGAGTGCCTTGAATATTTGACATGAATAGGAATATTTACTAAATGTGAAACTAAAAACTAAACAAGCATTATGGTCAAATACAGTTTTTTATGCCATTACTAAACCTTAGATGATGTAATTTTCAGCAGAAGAGTAAAAAGCAGTCTATATCACAGTTCCAGTTGATGATGCTTTCATCTAAAAATTGATTTAAAAGGTTCCAAATGATTATATCACACAGATTTTACCTTGGCTGTGCAGATTGTAAATAGTGGAGAGTAGTAATCATTGCCTTTTGAATTCTTGTTTTGTATTTTCTGTTATTAATTTTTCACACTTAAGTTAAAATGCTTCTTGAATGAACAAAGAAAGAAAGTAAATAAAAAACTTTAGTTGCTATTATTCTGTAGCAGAGACAGATCATTACCATAAATGAATCAATTAAGTTTTTTAATCAAGCTTTTATGATAAAATTTTTTTTACAAGATTTAAAACATAAGTTAGCAACTGTATGTAAAGTATTAAGCATTATTGAATATTTGTTTATTTTTTTCCAGACAAAAACAATAAGTATGCAACAGTAAATACTCATTCATTCCACTATTAATGATAATTTGAGTATTGATTTACTTACTAATGAAATTCTTAAATTTAAGTATCTACTATAGTTTCAACACATTTTATTAATGTTTAATTTTTTTCCTCATAATAAAAACAACAAAGTATCAATTATTTAGTTATAAAAAATTTACCCACTGAAATTACAGTAAGAGTTATAGTACATATACAAGATTTCAAAGCAAAATTTTAAAAATTATGAGTGAAATATGGACCTAATTTATGCTTTTCATTATATAAGATTATTATACAAGCCTTTTGCCTTTAAAGTATATAATTTTTAAATTCAGGACTCTTAAATTGTCAAAATATAGACTCCACTAGAAAAGTTACCACTAATCAAGGAAGTAATAAACAATTCAGCCATGTTTTATTTTATATAAAATTCTTCAAAGATTTCACTAGCAACTGAATTTTATTTCTTTCGATAAATATAATTAATTTTGCTATTATGTATTGTACTGAACTGATATTTTTAAGATCTGTTCAAAATTATTAACAAACAATAGAGAAAGTATTATTTTGTTGACTGAATTAGAAATCTTAGGCACATCATCACAATTTAAATGTATGTAACTTACAGGCTTATTATGATATTACAGTATAATAATTGTACTAGTTTATTATAACTGTTAGCTTTTTAAAAGAAATATTGTATCTGCTTTGTGTATTTTATTTATTTATTTTTGCTTTTAAGCTCCTAGAGATGCTTAAAAGTTTAATAAAGTTTTTTTTTTAAACCTATAAACTTACATATTTCTTTTAATTGATGATGGTAGTAAACAAAAGAAAATTTTTTCCCTAAGGGAATAGATATAATTAATTTATTTTAATATAAGAAATTAAAACAGCATTTGTGGACAGAGAAGCTCTTGTTATTAAATAAAAAAAGAATATGGCAATACAATAAAATTGCTTTAACAGGCATTAGCAACAGAAACTTGAATTCACTTATAGTATTATTATCTATTCTATCACAAATTCACTGCCATACTTTTAAAATTTTGACACATATTGATAGTAACATAGTCATTTTGATTATATATGTGTTGATACTGGTATTTTAGTATTATGTTTGCTTACCTGGTAAGTACTGATTGTTCAAAGTGAAGTGCAAAATGCACACATACACTGGGTGGCTGGTTTTCCCAATTTTAATGCAACTTCCCATTTCTTTCATAATTTTAGAAGTTTATGAATAAAAATCAGTTTTTTTTTTTTTTGATAACTTTGACTTGCACTCCAAACATGGCAATATCTATTATTAACTCACTCTCTTGCTCACCATTTGTGATCTACATTCTATACCTATTCTTTCTTCTATTCTATACTTTGCAGTGTCTTTGCTAGAGGTCATCCACTTCTATTATCCAACCTCAAAAAACTCCAGGGACATGTATATTTTAAAAAGAAACCCTCTGGTTTAATTGAGGAAATACAATTCATTCATATTCTGCAATATATATATATATACCTACCATGTGTAGTAGACTATTTCTTGTGACCATGGATATTATCAATCAAGTAATGCTATCAGAATTAACATGTAAGTCCAGACATACATAAGATATGTAAGTTGTAATAATGAAATAATAACTCAGTAAAAAACTTCAGATAAGGAGGTGTTAAAGAAATAAAAGAAACACTTTATTTCTGCAAGCACTTTCAATGTAATTATGCATGTCATCCTCAGGCAGTTTGAATAACAAAAAGATTTTGAATGTAATATTTACATTTAAACAGTAATGACATTAGCATTTTGGAACTTAACTTTTAAGAATAAGTAAAATTTAAATTAAAAGTTTTTGCAAACACATAAAACTGATGCGCATGTGCCTTAACATACACAATTGTAAAAGCCAATTGGAAGATCACTTTAAGTGCGTGTTACATTAAAATATAAATATAAACAAACATGTAACATAATTTAAAAACACATGTAATACACTTGTAACATATATTAAGATAGACGTAAAAGACCGATGTGTATGCATCTTAATTCACATTGGAGGTGCAGGAAATAAATGCAGAATTGTTGATATTTACGTACATTATGCATATTAATTACAATACATTAACTCAGCCATAGCTCCCTTAATTAGATGGGCATTCTTACTTCCTTTGACACAACATCTTATCAACACCGAGCTAGAGGCCATCTGCATAGCGGTACACAAGCCAGGATATGGTCCCTCCAAATATAACCATGTCAAAACCAGAGTTAAACAGTCCCTCATCTCTTCCCTGCTACCACCTTGTGCAGACCAAGGGATTGGACAACACTCCGTTCCTCCTTCTCCCTCCGTGCAACTCCCCTACCTTAGAATTACCTGATATTTGGACTAATTTATACAAATGGTTAAAAAATCAGCAATAATTCTGTGTTCATTTCCTGCACCTCCAATGTGAATTAAGATGTTACAAGTGTATTACATGTGTTTTCAAATTATGTTACATGTTTGTTTATGTTTATATTTTAATGTAACACGCACTTAAGGTGATCTTCCAATTGGCTTTTACGATTATGTATGTTAAGGCGCATGCATGTCAGTTTTACGTGTTTGCAAAAACTTTTAATTTAAATTTTACTTATTCTTAAAAGTGAAGTTCCAAAACGGCTAATGTCGTTACTGTTTAAATGTAAATATTCTATTTGAAATCTTTTTGTTATTCAAACTGCCTGAGGATGACATGTGTAATTACATCAAAAGCGCTTGCAGAAATAAAGTGTTTCTTTAAGTTTCTTTAATGCCTCCTTATCTGAAGTTTTTAATTGAGTTAATACATCTGTTGGCATGACATCCAATCTAAGTATT
Source organism: Centruroides sculpturatus (assembly GCF_000671375.1). Taxonomy (NCBI): domain Eukaryota; kingdom Metazoa; phylum Arthropoda; class Arachnida; order Scorpiones; family Buthidae; genus Centruroides; species Centruroides sculpturatus. Next base: position 43,846 of record NW_019384587.1, on the reverse strand, counting down.
TAGTATGCCTAACATGTAATAATAATAATTATTATTATTATAACAACCTTAGCATTAGTAGTAATAATAAATAATGTTTACTTTTAATGTCAGAGTCAATAAAACAGAATTTTTCATTTATTGTAAACATACTTACTTACTTCACTTAAGATGGTTTATAATTTAAGATGTTAAAATGGTTAAACACTCAAAATTTATCACAAGATAAAATGTTTTTTGATACTTTATCTCAGCATCAGATTTTATATACAGTTTTAGTGAACATAAATAAGACCATGCCAACATTAAATGGCCATTTGGATCTATTCAACCATACTCAAAACATTTGAAAACAGGAAAAAATTGTTGTAATAGGTGTACTCTATTTAATATAATCATCATCAGTATAAATCAGTGTCCCAAAGTGATTACAGTAAGCAGATTCTGTTGTATATATATCAATATACAGTAGTACCCCGAACTTACGTGATAGGTGGGACCGAGCGATAACCGCGTAAGTCGAATTTGTGTAAGTCGTGGTATAATTTCGCAATTTGTGTAAAATCCAAGTTGGATGTATGTAAGCTAATAAATGTTTTCGTTAATCTTATTTTGTCTTTTGATTCGTTCACGGTTACAAGAAATCACCACATAGAGTCTCTGAAGTCTCCGTAGATATAACAAACACAGAAATAAATAACACAAAATAAATTGTAGCTATGCATCGATTCCGCGCGACACGTCCAAACATGTAAGCCGAACAATAGTGTGGAGAAGTGAGTAATCAAGAGTTGCGTGGCACTCAAACAAAAGACGAATCAACGAGATTTGAAAATCGCATAACTCCGGGTTCGCGTAAGTCGAGGTATTACTGTATGTGCTTTTTACAGAAATATTATGAAGTGTAGAGTTTAAAATAAACTGAACTTGTGACATAGGATTTATTACACAATATATGCACTCTTATGTTACATTACCTTCAAAGTAAACTCATCCTTCAGCTACACACTTTTAATAGTGTCCATAATATTTATCAAAGTAGCCTTGAAAGCCATTTTTTATGATATACTGTAAGGTCTCATTTTATGCAGTGGATACGTTCTACAGAAAAGCGCATATAAAAAATTCGCATAAAAAAAGACTTTACTTGCCTTAAAAAAGTAGGGATACGTTCTGTAATTTTCAAAAATCGCATAAAACCAAAACAACGAGTTAAAATTAACTTAAAACCGCATAAAAAAGTGTGCAGAAATTAAAAGAAATAGGCTGCTTAATAAAATACTTCGAATGTCTGAAAGAAATTCATATAAAAGCTTAAAATAAACTTGTATTCAAACTTAATTCAGTTTATTTTATTGAAAAGTAATACAAGGGGAATCCCCGAATTGCAAAAGCTCACTCTAAAAACAAATCACAAACATCTGGATGTGAAGAGTTAATTAAAACCCCTTTAGTTCCTTGCCCCAGTTAACTCGGGCAGGTTACATAGCGTTGCATAAAACATGGTCCTTAAGGCCATTTTTGAAATTTTTTTTTTTGAATTTTTGGAATGTTTTTTGTCTCCAAATTTTTAAAAAATATTTAAAAATATACAGCCAGCTAGTGTTCACCCTACTTTAAACCCTTGTCCTCCTGCGACGTCTATGAGAATGCCCCGGGAAATCCAACTCCAGCTGTGTTCAAGGTCATCCAGATGTGTAAACAATGACTCATCAGTGTTAAATTTCACAGAAGGGCGAAACAAAAGAAGTTAATTAAACTTTGAAGCTTTTTCTTCAAAATTAACGCATTTCTTTCGTTTTTTCAGTTTTAAGTATTTTTTATGTTTAATTACATTTATATCAAAAATTGCTAGGAACTTTTTTACATCCATAAACATTATATGTCAGTGGAACAAATGGAGTAAGCTTTGAGCATTCCACGATTTTTGGAGACTGTCTATATGCGGGCTTCCTAAACAAGCCTATATGTATGCTTGTCCAAGAAATTTTTGGATGAAATACAAACCGCACAACTTCAAAATCGCATAAAAATAATCCGCATAAAAAGAGACCTTACAGTACTAAACTGTGAGCACTGTGTAAGTATAGCTAATATGATTGTTTTTAAGCTTTTGTTACTAATGCTTTACCTTTGCTACTGATTGGGACTTGTGATCTTTCAACTTCTGTTTCATTTTATGGAACAAATAAAAATCTGTAGGATCAAGATCATAGGAGTAAGGAGATCAAAAAAGCACTATTATACCTTTCTTGATCAGATGTTTGTTAAAAATTCTCAAAAATGTTGCCAGATTGTCAAGAGTTTGCCTGCGATCCTGTCTGTTCTCTTTCCTTACTTTTCTGATCATTTTATTCTTGCAATAACAAGTCTCCGAAGATGAGGGTAATCTTTAACTGATTTCTAACTGTCAAACTACTTATGTTATTCATAAACTTGTGTTCAAAATGTGGTTATATCAACATACACTTTATTGAATATGTTGAAAATCTTTGTGAAGATTTTATAAAGTTGCATACAAAATTCAATGTTTCCTCACTGCACTAAGTGTGTAATTTCTTTTCTGCCAATTTTCTCTGACATGGATAAATAAATTAGTCCTACTGTGCTGCTCATGATGGAAACAGGAAATGTAAGTGATAATTGCAAACAAGAAACACACTCACTCACAAGTCACATGTATTAAAAAACCATAAGTTCAGTTCATTTTTTGATTCTACCTAATGTATAAGTGACTGAAAACTTGTATATGTATATATAATTTTTATTTGATTTGTGTTAGAAAAAAATTTGAATCATATAACTTGGAAAACTTCACTGAAGATTCTACATTTCTTTTATTAAAAATTATATTGATATTTAATATTAAGATTGATTTTTACTATTTAAAAATAAAGTTTATAAATTTTTTAATTTAACTAAAATACAGTAGAGCATCGATTATCCGACTCAATTGGGGACTGGTGTTGGTCGGATATGAAAAATATGAAAAAATATATTATTAGTATAGTATATTAGTATATCTCATGTAATTAGTATATTAGTATATCGCTATTAACCTACTTTGCGTTGAATTTTCATCAATGTGAAGCCTAACAAAAATTTTTTTAAAATAATAATCATCGCTATTATATCGTTAAAAATTAGAAAATTAAGCCTCGTTTAAATACTGGCTCCCTTTCGTGGTCGAGCCATGTTGCCAGCTAAACCCCTAAAAAATACTATTAAAGTAGCCAAGACATAACCAAATATTGTAGCTCCACATCACTAGCAGACATTTGAATTTGCCGACTAGAACGGTCATTTAACCGATGTGATGGTTAATCGGGGGTCAGATAATCGATGCTCTACTGTAGTAACATGTAAATATTTACAAATAAATATATACAATGCAACTTTTTGTTGATTTTTATAATTTGCTATAACATCTGTTAAAGTTTTAGATTAATTTTTGTTTAACATTTTACAGTAAGTACTTTCACTCATGGAGAGCATATGATAGATGTACTTAATATTCTAGGAGTACATTGTTCTGTCTATGGAAATCATGAATTTGGTAATTTAATCATATTTAAATTTATTAATCAGAAATTAAGTTTAAAAAATTCATATAAATATACACATTAATCAAAAACCCAATATCTTAAGCAAATACATCTACAACTGCTGTAAATGATTGGGCTATATTTTGGATATATAATTATAGATTAGAAATGAATTTGGCACTAGAGTGAGGCATTAAGCACCATCTTTTATTAAAATTAATAATTATAATATTTTATTAATTTAGATTAAACTGGAAGAAAAGAATCGGTCTGAAGTGGGACTCAAACCCACAACTCCTGTTTACCGTGCAAATTCATTTCTAATCTATAATTATATATCCAAAATACAGCCCAATCATTTACAGCAGTTGTAGGTGTAAAAAACTTTATAATGAAATTTTCATTATTTTAATATTTTGTTTTTAATAGAGATGTTTATATATCTAGAATTTAATTATTGATTTTAAAAAAATTCTTATATTAAAAATTTAATATTTTTTATCTCTCTATTTTCATAAATTTTTGTAGATTTAATTGCATTTTTCTTTTGGAAAAGTTTAATTTAGAATATATAATTTTTTTGATAGATTAGATGAATATTATTTTGAAGAAATATCAAATAATAATCATTTATTTTATTGAAAATAATATATCAACATTTCAAATTAATGTTCATCATTTTAATAATAATTATTTTGGGTTTCAAATTCATTAAGAATTTTAAATGTATAACCTATATTTTTATTATTTTATTTGAAATATTGAATCAAATAATGTTCCAACGTATGAAAGCACTGGATTATGTGGAACACACTATATTTTTTGTTTTATAAAAAAAAATTTTATAACAGGTTGGCTGGAATTTTTACTTGTTTTACACCTATTACTTATGTTTCAATTTTAATTTCAAGAAATTGGGAATTTATTTGTAGTTCAATTAGTAATAAATATAAATGAATTCCAGTTTAACAAAAAAAAAAGGTGAAAGAACAATTAAAGTGAAATCAGAAATATATCTGAGCATATTGAAAATTTCAGATAAAAAATGATTATATTAAAAGATTAATTTAAGATAAAGTAAAATTAAAATAAGTAATTATTATTTGTGTAATGAAAAATTTATTTGGTTTCAAATAAATAAAGTATTTTATTTTTTATTTTTAGACTTTGGTGTGGATCGTTTATTAGAATTTGCAGAGAGAACAAAATTTCCGTGGTTAATGAGCAATGTTATAGATAAAGAAACTAATGAACCGTTAGGCAGTGGCAATATTACATATGTTTTAGAACATCATGGGAAAAAAGTATGCTATTGGTTTAAACTTAATACAGTGGTATCTCAGGATATGAACGCCCCAGCATATGAAATTTTCAGGATATGACACGAAATTCAAACATATTTTTGCTCCACGATACGAACAAAAACTTACCATACGAAGTTACATTAGTTCGCAGCGCCATTTTTTATTCACTTCTGTTCATTGGTCTCAGTCCGTGTGTTTGCTTCGTCGTGGAAGGATCTCGCTCGATAAAGGAAATCTTGAGGTATTATCAGAAAGTGACTGATTTTATTGAAAAGAAACATCCCAAAAAGGTTCACACTGGCCATATTGCCACTTGGAGTAATGACATTTGCCTAAGTCATTTTAGAAACATTTTAAAAAGTAGGCAAAGCCAAACTTCTTTGGATAGACATTTTATCAAGTGACCTCTATCCAGCGAAAGTGCTGGTGGAAGTGAAGGAAAGAAAGCAAAAAGCAGTGAATAAAAAATTTAAAAATATATATATAAAACAGAAAAGATAAAAAAATTAGTGTTAAGTTATTTTTAAGTTATTGTTACATTATGTTATGTAAGTTAAGTTTTAGTATCATTTCCCTTCTCCCTCTCTTCCGCCACCAGTTTACACCT
>NW_019384587.1:1025-32938 GCF_000671375.1 Centruroides sculpturatus | reverse complement strand
CCAGGCAATAAATTTTACAACCCCACTGTAATTAGACGTTCTTCCCTACTTAAAAGTATTTACATCTGTGTGTTAAAGTATTTCACACTTTGTTTCGACTGCAAATGATGTTTTTTTTCTGTAAATATATATTAAAACGCACTTATATACTTTAATTTTTTTTAATAATATTATTTACTTTATATGCGATAAAAGAGGATAATTAAACTAATTTTCGATATTTTAAATTATTTACTATTAAAATAAACCACTATCAGATATAAAATAGAGTTTTATTTAAAAAAAAAACTACGACCGCCGACCTTGTATTGCGTTGTGACGCCACACGACGCGCCGGCAGTCGTAGCTAGAACCGGTTTGCCATACGACCGCCGGCATTCGAAGCTAACTGAATAGATGTCCACGAGAGGCCAGCACTAAGCATGCAGAAAACGTCGTACGACGCCAGGAAAATTTAACCTTGAGTAAAACTACATTGTTTACGTCTACCGGTGGTCGTATGGCACTGTACGGGAATTTCCATTACGACGGCGCGCGCGTCGCATGGCGTTAAACGTGTTAAAAGCCGCGAACGCAACGAAAAAATTTTACTCGTCATAAAACAATAAATAGTTTGTCAAATTTTTATTCATAAAAATACAGTTTTAACTGCTTTTTATTTTATAAAATCCATCTTCTTGCGCTACCAGAGGGCCTTTTAAACAATAGGTAGTCTGTTAGCGCTGGTCAGTAGTAGTCCAAATTCAATACAAACATTTGTTTCTTCAAAATTTGATCATGATTTAAATACAGTATTTATTTTTAATATTACCGATATGTCATTGAAAGAAAACGTGTTGTATTATCATTAAAAGACAAATTAAAGTATTTGTTTCGATTATCCAAATTTGTCCTTATCCGGACTACCTTCATCCTCAATTAGTCCGGATAATCGAGGTTTTACTGTATATCATTGAATAGTTCAGATGTATCATTCACTTTAATCTTCTAACTTATTAGATATAATAAGTTTAATGTTTGAAAATAGTTACAGGAAATATAAAGAATAAGATACATATTAAAATGATGTAGATATTAAAAATTATAACAATGAATCTATTATGCAAAATAATCTTATGGAAAATAATTTGAAATGATAATTTTCAGCTGGATTTTTGTGCTAATGATGTAAACATGGCAAAACAATATTTATAAATGAAACAAATTGTTTTGAGCATTTAAATGGTGTTTGAATATTTTGGAAAATTAGATGATTAAATAGTATTAAATTTTAAAACGGTAGCAGATTTTCACAACAAAATACATATCTTCTTGTGAATCTCAAACTCATTATTAAAATCTTGTAAAGAAGAAATTAAATACAGTATGGTTAAATGAAAAAAGAATTAAAGCAAAGCTAATTGAATTTCATTCTAACATTGCCCACAAATTTTCAAGTTTGAATTATAAAAGATAGAAACATTCTGCTTGCAGATTAGATTTAGATTAATAAAAATTCAGAATTTATTAAAAACAATTTACCTACATTTTTCTAAAATATTAATATTTACCTTCAATATACAATATAACCTATTTACAATACCCTGTTTATAATCATATGTTTGTTTCTGAAAACCTCTCAAAACTAAAACTCTAAAATAGGGATAAGCTTTACATTATTTGTTATGGTCAAATATTCTATTATGTTTTTATAAACATCCACTAACCTGATTTTTAATTAAAGCCAAATGTTTTACCAGATTATCAGGCTATTTTAAGTCTAATTTAGCCTTAAAATAGTCCAATAATCTGGTAAGTTGTTTGGTTTTTATCATATCATATTTACAGTATGAAATTGAAGAGGGATAGGAAGAGAAATAGAAGAAAACAGCTTGTTGTATCAAATTTTCATTTATCAAGTACTCAGAAATTGAGATAACACTGTGTAATCAATTAATAAATTATTTTAATTAACATCATTTAGATGTTTATAAAAAAAAATATAATGTAATACAATAAAACCTGTCCAAAACAGAACTTTGAATAAAACAGAAACCTGCCTAAATGGGAAAAATTCTTCAGAACAGAGCAATTTTCTATGTTAAAAGAAACCTGCTCAAAATAGAAACCTGTTACACCAGAAAAAATATTTGGTACCATGCAATTCTGGTTTACAGGTTTAGTGTACTAACTTCAGTCATTTCAGCAAATAGGTTTTTCTTTATCATAATTATCTGTAAAGAATTAAGTTGTGACAATTAAAATATCAGGATGGAAAACGTTTTAATAGCAACTGTAAATAAAAAATAAAGCTTATCAAGAATAAACGACTTCCAACAACTTAACACTGTGTACTCTAATAACAACCCACGTAAAACCTTTTTTTCAAGTGTTATGTCACTATTAAATTCCACAAGTACTTTCGACCTCCACCGAGGTCTGCTTCAGGTGGTGACTGGCCGTGTTTCGACCCAACCATCGTAACGATGTTGCCAACGATGTAGATAAATAAACGTGCGCGTCGGGTTTCACCCCTCCGACCGCTGTTGCTCGAACTCCTCGAATAAATACTTCCACGCCTGTGTAAGTGTTTCCCCATCCCTGTAGTTGATGCAGTTGCCCCCCATGATAGCTTTGTGAATCTCCCAGGTCTCCAGGTGACGGATGTGATCAACGCGGAACGCGGGTCTGATAAGTTTGGTGTTCCGGAAGTCCGGCCATATTTCAGGGTCGGTGACATAGGTCGATAAGGCAGTGGTCTGTCTTTTATGTTTAATATCAGCTTGGTGTTCCCGTATTCGTTTCTGTGTTGATCGGATGGTGGAGCCAATGTAAACTAAGTCCCTATTGAATCTGTCGTCCCGTACGGGAATGGAGTAAACACCTGGGGCCCTGGTGAGATTCATTGCGTCCTTCGCGTTGTGGAGCAAGTCGTAAAGCGTGCTGGTTCTTAAGTACGCGATTTTGGTGCGGCTGTTGCTAGCGATCTCTCTATATAGGGGGTCTAGATGCCGGTTGAAGCGGACGACCGCGTGTCTCGCGTTCCCATCCGTTTGACGGTTGTCGACCGGCGATGGTAGGGGGCAGTCCCTGCGGCCAGGGGGGCGGCGGGCGCATGCACGTGCTAAACCGCGGACCAAGGCTTTACTATAACCATGTTCCTCGGCAATTTTTTCTATGCGACGGATCTCCGACCATGCGTCGCGCACATGTGTGTGGTGCATGGAGGCCTGTCTAGTAAGGGCCCGGAAAGCCGCCATTTTGTAGATAAAGGGATCAGAGGAGTTCGCGGGGATGAACAGCGGGAGTTGGTCAGGATTATGATAGACGCTCGTTTCTGTCTTGCCCCCTCTGAGACGGATGTTAACGTCAAGAAAATGAGCACACGAGTTGCTAACCTGATCTAAGCTGAGGGTGAGGCCATAAGCATTGTCGTTCATACACGACAAAAAATCGTCCAGATTGGGAGTGGTTTTCCAAAGTATAAAGATGTCGTCCACGTATCTTTGGTACAGACTGATGTTTGGTAAGAATTTGGGCAACACTCTCCTCCAATTGTCTCACTACCAGCTCGCAAAGGTCCCCTGAAAGCGGGCTGCCCATGGGGACACCACGTCTTTGTAAATAAGTAGCCTCGTTGAACTGGAAGATTGAAGTGTAGCACATAAGATGCGCCAGCTCCAATATCTGCTCACGGTGCCGGAGTGCATCATTCTCCCGCAGTAGCAGGTCCCTAAGGGCGCAGAAGCATGGCTGTAGCCTTATCGAAGGGAAAAGGGACACGAAATCCTGACCAACCCCCGCTATTCATCCCCGCGAACTCCTCTGATCCCTTTATCTACAAAATGGCGGCTTTCCGGGCCCTTACTAGACAGGCCTCCATGCACCACACACATGTGCGCGACGCATGGTCGGAGATCCGTCGCATAGAAAAAATTGCCGAGGAACATGGTTATAGTAAAGCCTTGGTCCGCGGTTTAGCACGTGCATGCGCCCGCCGCCCCCCTGGCCGCAGGGACTGCCCCCTACCATCGCCGGTCGACAACCGTCAAACGGATGGGAACGCGAGACACGCGGTCGTCCGCTTCAACCGGCATCTAGACCCCCTATATAGAGAGATCGCTAGCAACAGCCGCACCAAAATCGCGTACTTAAGAACCAGCACGCTTTACGACTTGCTCCACAACGCGAAGGACGCAATGAATCTCACCAGGGCCCCAGGTGTTTACTCCATTCCCGTACGGGACGACAGATTCAATAGGGACTTAGTTTACATTGGCTCCACCATCCGATCAACACAGAAACGAATACGGGAACACCAAGCTGATATTAAACATAAAAGACAGACCACTGCCTTATCGACCTATGTCACCGACCCTGAAATATGGCCGGACTTCCGGAACACCAAACTTATCAGACCCGCGTTCCGCGTTGATCACATCCGTCACCTGGAGACCTGGGAGATTCACAAAGCTATCATGGGGGGCAACTGCATCAACTACAGGGATGGGGAAACACTTACACAGGCGTGGAAGTATTTATTCGAGGAGTTCGAGCAACAGCGGTCGGAGGGGTGAAACCCGACGCGCACGTTTATTTATCTACATCGTTGGCAACATCGTTACGATGGTTGGGTCGAAACACGGCCAGTCACCACCTGAAGCAGACCTCGGTGGAGGTCGAAAGTACTTGTGGAATTTAATAGTGACATAACACTCGAAAAAAAGGTTTTACGTGGGTTGTTATTAAAGCTTATCATATTTTACTTGTTAAATAAGTTGCTTTCTGCAAAATTAATTTGTTTATTCAAGTTTTTAAAATATAAATAATTTAAATATTAAATTATCATTAAGTGTTACTAATATAAATTAACTCATTAAAAATTAACTCCTATATCAGTAGTAGTCTAGTATCAGTAATATCAGTCCAAAAATACCAGTCAAAATTTCTTCTACTAATAATTTTTTAATCTTGTATATTTTCCAGATATAAATATATTTAATATAGACAATTAAAAACAAGAAGGTAATGATTTGTAATTATTTTCAATGCATTTTGTATTGGGCTGCAATTTGAAAAAATTGTAGGCATATAAATTTCCACTATCATTCATCTGTCTGTTCTTCCTAAATCTCAAGAATGGTGTTAGATAAATGAAAGTCAAAGTTTAGGGGCAGTAGGCCCAATTAATTATATACGAACTTCTGATCTAGACTGGAAGTCACATGATTTTGATTCAAAAATTTCCCCTGAATGGAGTTACATAGATGACCAGCATGACTGTTGTTATCAGGAAAAATATTGTGTACAGGGGCAAAACACTACTAATTAGAGATGGCAAATATTTATAGTATTTTAAATTTAAAAAATTAAGAATATGATTAAAAATTGCAGCCTGGCATTGTGATGATGTCACAATAAATAAATGCTCATTTTAAAATTGAAAAGTTATTATAGATATAAAATATATAAAAAATTAATATGAGTAATGCGTAAAATAATTTTAAAGAAACTACAAGCTCATTTCACTAATATGACTAAATTATCAAATTTAGTGACCTTCAAGTTTTTATAATATATCTAATGTTTAACTATTCTACTTTCTGCTAATGACTGTTGGAAAGTTAATAATTTTTTGTTTTATTTATCAGTAAATATTGAATGTGTGTTATTTTTTTCAATATTATCAAATTAAAATTTATACATTTTATCTTCAGTTTTTTTACATATTTTGTATGGATTCTATGTACAGCCAAGTGAAACAATCAGGACATGACAATCAGGATAATCAATCACACTTGGTAGTTTGATTTTAAATAAATTAAAAATGTTTATTTTAATTCTAGTACAATAGTAAAAAAGGGAAAGACAGAAATTTAATACATATCAATGATAAGAATTTTTAAAAATTGTCTAATTTATTAAAGACAAGCTCTAATCTTTTGTTGCAGTCTACAGTGTACTGATGAAACTTTGAATTCAAAGTAAAAAAAAAATACATAATGGTAAAATTAATATTGAATAAAAGTACAACACTCATGTTAAAATTATTTATTACAGTTTTTCTTGAAAGAAGTTACTTATGTTGTTTTGCTTTACATAGTTTTTTTTCTTTTTAACATTTACATTTGTGTCTTGTTTGATCATCATGAGAGTTGAAAAATCTGCTTTAAATTGCATTTCTAACCATGCCAATTCTGTTTCTAATGCACTGTGCATTTGATGCATTATATGCCTATGACTCAATCATTCTTTTCTATTTGTACTGTTATAAATAAAAGCTAACACTAGCGTTGATAACAAGATAGCTGTATAGTGGGCTGATATAGGACCACTAACAATTGTTATTAAATAAAACTTTGTAATTTCTGGGATTAGTACTCTCTGAAATTGTTTGATTAATTGATTTTCAGACAATCAATACTTTACTGTATTTGTATAGTTTCAGAGTACCAATATAATGTGTGGACTTTGTGATGCTTACTTAAAGAATTTCAATTAATAGCTTCAGAGTATTATAATAGAAAGCTACAAATTGATACATTAAACTGTCATTATTGATTTCTTTCATTTATATATGATATTTTAAAGTTAATATGTATAATTTGAAAAAAATATATACAGTAGACCCCTATAAAACGGGTTCATATAGTTCAGATTCCTACATGACAGCAAAAAAATTGCGACCATATTCATACAAACACACTAAAAAAACTCGTATCATTCAGTAAAATGTCATCGCTGACTTGTGTTGTGACAGGATTGGTCAAATCTAGACCAATAGCAGATATTGTACAAACTGTTGAGTTTAAACGAGCAGTGGACCTACTAAAAACCATTTATTATTTAACGTCCATAAAAATTATATTTATATTAATGATGTCTCCAAAGTTCAGCGAATTTTTCACAAAAAAAAATACTTTATCAGGAAGCACACGAGCACCATTCGATGGCAAGCTCCATGACGAAAACAAGCTTAAGCAATGGTGTTGTCGAATGGTGCACACTCGGTAAGTAATTCTACAATTTTTTGTTTATAGCATAGTTTATATGGATTATTCCCAAAAAATTATACGTATTTTAGAAATGTTGAGTTGAATTAGTCTAGAATCGATTAATTTTATGGAAGAAAACTTTTCAAACAGCCGTAGTCCATAAACTGCAGATGTGCCGTGCTGTGATTGGCTCATGTATTTAAGGACTCGTAGAAAAAGGATTCATAAAAACCGGAATGTATCTACCGTGTTATGGGTGGGGTCGACTGTATATACAGTAGATATGTTCTATTTTATATGAATTCTGTGTTTTACCAGTCACTTAAATACATGAGCCAATCACAGCACAGCACGTCTGCAGTTTACGGACTATGGCTGTTTGAAAGGTTTTCTTCCATAAAATTAATTGATTCTAGACTAATTCGACTCAACATTTCTAAAATACGTATAATTTTTTGGGAATAATCCATATAAACTATGCTATAAACAAAAAATTGTAGGATTACTTACCGAGTGTGTACCGTTCAACGGCGCCATTGCTTAAGCTTGTTTTCGTCGCGGAGCGGCGCATCGAACAGTGGGTGCGTGTTTTCTAATAAGTTATTTTTATGCGAAAAATTTGCTGAACTTTGGAGACATCATTAATATAAATATGATTTTTATGGACGTTAAATAATAAATGTTATTTAGTAGGTCCAGTGCTCATTTAAACTCAACAGTTTGTGCAATATCCGCTATTGCTCTAGATTCGACCAATCCTGTTGCGACATGAGTCGGTGATGACGTTTTACCATATTATATGAGTCTCTTTTAGAGTGTTTATATGAATACGATCACAATTTTTTCTCCTTGTTATATGAACCTGTTTTATAGGGGGTCTACTGTATAACAATTATATAAATGAAACTTTATATAGAATTTATTTACAGAATTGCCAAATTTAATAATATTTTCTCTTCTCTTTAAAACCTAAAGAAATAAAACAATAAAAAATAATTTACATATTACAACTAAAAATGCAACATTTATATTTTTCAATACAAATCAATTAATTGTAATACAGGATAGGCAACTTTAGCTGTCCTTGTTAAAATAAGAAAATTTTCATATATTGATATACAATCATATCAAATGTTTATTAAAGTTTTGTTATTTCATCTAATTCTTAGAATACGAGGTCTGTTCAAAAAATACGCAGACTGACGTCATAAAACAAAATGTACTTTAATAACAATCCACGAAACCTTTTTTTACAAGTGTTATGTCCGTAATAAACTCCACAAATGCTTTCAACCGCCACCGAGGTCTGCTTCAGGTGGTGACTGACTGTGTTTCCTCCTGACCGTCGTAACAATGTCACCAGAGATGTAAATAATTGTGCATGTCAGGTTTCACCCCTCCGACTGTCCCTGTTCGAATTCCTCGAACAAATACGTCCACACCTGCACGATCGTTTCACCATCTTTGAAGTTGATGCAGGTGCCCCCACTGTTAGCTTTATGAATCTCCCAAACCTCCAGGTGATGGATGTGATCAGTTCGGAACACTTGTCTGATTAGTCTGGTGTTCCAGAAGTCTGCCTGCATTTCAGGGTCGGCAATGTAGGTCGATAAGGCGGTGGTGTGCCTGTTATTTTTAATATCTGCTTGATGTTCTCTTATCCGTTTTTGTGTTGAGCGGATGGTGAAGCCAATGTAAACCAAGTCCCTATGAAATCTGTCCTCCCTGATGGGAATGGAGTATACACCTGAGGCCTTGCTGAGATCCATCGCGTCCTTGGCATTGCGCAGCAGGTCATAAACAATGCCGGTTCTCATGTACATGATCNTAATACTTAATATATACGTATTGTATTATATACAGTATTAGTTTGTGTGTTTATTATGATAAGCTAATTTTTTTAATTAAGGATCAAGTAGATTTTGTAATAGCCATAACACATATGAGATTTCCTAATGACTGTCATCTAGCAGAGAAAGTTGAAGAAATTGATTTGATTCTGGGAGGTCACGATCATGTATATGATATAAAAGTGGTAAGAATTCTGTAAATTGAATATATTTTACTAATAAAAGTTTTAATTCTGAAAATGTTTTTAATATTTTATAAAGATATAAGTTTTAGGATCTGGACTATTACTCCTAAGAATATATGTATTTTATATTGGAATTTTAAAAATAATTTTTGTTAATTTATTATAATTTTAACGAAAGTTTTAAGATTTATCCAAAATTAACTTTCATTAAATGAAGAACAACTGTCATGAAGGATGAAAAGCGGAAATATTTTCTCAGATAAATTACCCATTTATAGTTTTTCACTCCAAGAAAAATTGAAGAGAGAGAATTTTTTTATTGTCTATTTTAGCATGAATTTAATCTTTGATTAGTCAAAGATGGATAATGTGTCAGATATTTAAAAATAATTTAAAATGTTCTCTCTCAAGACATTCAGTTTAATATCCATCACTGCATAATGCCTAGTTAATGAAAAATAATCCATTTAGCATTGGTTGATCTGAAATTGTTGATTTAAATTGTGCATTGTGCAATAACCTCTCCATTTATGTGAATTCACTTGAACACAATTGAAAAATTAAAAAATTTTAAATAGTCAACTTTATGGAAATAAATGATAGCTTTATCAAGAAATGTGTTTTTTTTTTTTTTATCAGTAACCTGTTGTATAGATGCATATTTAAAAACTCTTGAACAGAAACATATTCAGCAAATTAATAAATCAAATAACCAACACCTTATTCGTTGCCGAGGGAGTTTATTAAAAACAAACATTTTCAATCTATTCTATAGATCATCTTCAGGTTGAAACCGCCGCATATGGAATAACTACCATAGAATAGGACACCAATTTGAATAGTTATTCCATATGCGGCGGTTTCAACGTAAAGATGATCTATAGAGTAGATTGAAAATGTTTGTTTTTAATAAACACCCTCAGCAACGAATAAGGTGTTGGTTATTTGATTTAAAAAATCTTCAGTTAATTGATTAAAACTTTTTTATCCCCAGTAAGAATAAAATACTGTATTTGAGAATGTGGAACAATCTCTATTTTAAACAGCTTTCCATGCCTCTATTTATGCAGTTTTATGGAACCAATTATTTGCATAAATGGAGGGAAAATGCACAAGTAATTACCTGATCTCAGAATTAATTCTGATATTCCTTGTTAAAAATTAAACATCATGTGAATCCAGGGTGAAAACTGATAATATTACTACTTTTGTTATAAATTAAAATATTTGATATATATAAACAAATTAATTAAAATAAAATAATTAAAATATTATATTTATCTAAAATATATATATATATATAATAATTTAATTTAATTTATAACAAGGAACATTTAGAATTGATGCTGAGATTAGGCAACTAATTGTAATATCATCAAAATATGCAAATATAATGTTGCAATCTTTTTTTATGTATGACTTTAGTTAAACATACTTTAATATTAAATTACATATGTCATTTTACTTGTAGATTTTAGGATTTTTCTGTTTACATGTGTTTTAAATTTTTAGTATCATTAATCAAATGCTGGATTATTTCAGACTGTTTTAGCCAACTATTAATTCTCCAAACAAAGTAATTTGCTCCAAAGGTTAGGCTGCTATCTTGTGCTAATTCATACAGCTGCATTACCAGATGTCTGTAGTCCACAAACTGTGGCATCACCCCACACACACACACACACACACATATGTATGTATGTATATAAACAACTAAGCTTGAATATTAACATAAGCAAATCATTAAACATGGGATTATTTTGGATTATATTTCAGCTTAGTGCTACTCAAACTGTGATCTATGAACAGTTTATTACTGGGTTGCAATGAGTTTCACTTAAAATCTCATAAGTTTTATATATTATGTTAAAATACTATTTAAAAATTTATTGCCAAGTATGGACAAAATGTGATGATCAAAGTCAGCAAAATTACTTGAAAATGGCCTACAAACCCATTTTTTTCAAAATGATTAGAACTGAATTTATCTTACTAATTCAGTGTAAAAATTTTTTAAAATGCACTTGAACTTCATTCTTTATTTTATAATTATTTTTATTTAATGGGAGGTGCTCCAATCTTTGTAGCAGTTGTCATCAAATTTTTTCACCTCACTCAAGAATCAAGACTTGCATTATTGCTAACATTTGAAAAGTGACAAACATTTCCAACTAAAATGGATAATCTTAAGTTAATCCTCCTACTATTGTTAATCGCTGGAATCAAATTGAATCGAGGTCTGTTGCAGAAAACACCAACAAAGAGAAGTAGACCAGCTATAAATCGTCAAAAGCAATTAACTAAATTACATAAAACCACTGGAATTGGAGTCAAACCTTATTACCGATTACACAGAAATAAGAACTGAATCTCTAACTCAAGCAAGTGAGAAATTTAATTTAAACCCTTCATTAGAACTAAGATCTACAGAAGCAGCAGACATCTCAACAACAGACCTATGGCTAAAAATAGCATTATTAATTATCAACAGTAACAATAAAATGGAGAATCAGTTCGTTAATTCAAGAAGAAATTAATACTGTACATAGTGAAATCATTAATTTAAAAAACAATTGCAACTTGCTAACAAAAGCAATGAAAAGATTGGAATAGACAATGTAATGACAAAGAATTATGTAATGACAAAGAATTAATGCAATTTAAAATTGATACTCTGAATAATACGATAAATAATAATAAATTAATAATATACAACTATTCAAACAAGTTAATAGATACAAATCATAAAGAATTATTGAATTTCTTTATGAACTCTTTAAAGATATCATGCAATGAAAATGAAGATATAAAATCTAATTACTCTATACCAAACTGTAATATTAATACTTAATGTGTAGTATTGAAATCGGAACAATTGAGAAATAATACTCTAATGACTTTTAATAAACTGAAACAAAACAAACTACTGGGAGACTGGCAAAATATGAACATTATAGCCAATTAGTAAAAAACTCAGATAAAAGAAGAAAGTCACTCCTACCATATTACATAAACTTAAAAAAAAAGGAATACAACTCAAATTACAAGATGATTATCTTATAATAAACCAGCAAAAAATTACATATAGTTTTCTACAGAATCAACTAGTATATGTAGATGATTTTTTAGAATATATCCTACAAGAAAATTTGGCAATTTAGATTTTCTGATAAATGTAAATAATCAAACTAATAAGAATGAATATCAAAAAAATATTCAATTAAATATAACGATAATGTTAATATAACTATTTAAAAACTTATTGCCAAGTATGGACAAAATGTGATGATCAAAGTCAGCAAAATTACTGGAAAATGGCCATCGGACGAAAAAAATTATGAATTATGACTGAAAAATATCGTCACCAGGGGAACCTTTTTAATCTACATTTTCCAGCGTGCTCGTCTGTGGATAGAAGGCCGAAATACCCCCGAGAAAGTACAGATGGTAACAAACAAGAAAGACGTTCGTATAACACCAGTTCTGATTTTAGAAAATCTTTGTGTTTTTTAAAAGGACTTTTTTAAAACTTTTTGGCGGCTAGTAGCCTAGAAAGGAAGGTTGGTCACTGGAAATGTACTGTCTAGAACGCAAAAGAGAAAATGGTGATCCCTATTTGGGCGAACTTGTCTTCAAATATTAATAAATATAATGAACTGGAATTTTCAAGGTCTAATAAGAAAAATTACAAGTAACAAATTTATACAGTTACTAAATAATACTGATATTCTGGATATAATAGAAACCTGGATGACCAATTGAAGATTTAATTAAAAATAAAGAAGAATACAATATTATATTGTCAACAGCTCAAAAACCAGACAGTCCAGGATATCCCTATGGAGGACTAAGTTTAATGTTAAAGAAAAATATTGGAAAGTAAAATAAATTTATTCAAATAACTACTAATTACATACCAAGTTTGGTACAAATTACTAATCTAGAAATGAAGTTTCTAGACAAAAAATTAATAATAATCATATTGGTCTACATACTGCCGAAACATACAGATATTAAATGAAATCTTCAAATATCTCAAAAGATGGAAAAATATTATCCCATATGTACTAATGATAGGAGATCTAAACTCTTGAATAGTTCAAAAAATGGATTTTTAATATAAAGGACCAAATATGATTTGAAACATTCGAGAATCTAAAGATAAAAAATTTAATAAATTAGGAATTCAATTATTAAAACATACACACCAATTACAGTTATTTATATTAAATGGGAGAATAAGGAAAGATTATTCATCAGAATTTACTTGTGTAACTAATTCTGGATGTTCAGTGATTGATTTAACAATATGCTATTAACTACTAACTGATTTATATACAGATATTCAAGTATTAAATTGTGATATAGCAGACATTTTTCCAGTAAGAACTACTATTGATGTGGCAAAAAACCAAGTTTAAAAAAATAAATCCGTACCTTACCAACTTATTACGACTATCAACAGTATCATTTACAAATAGGTGAAAGAATTAAATATATATCAAATACTGGACTAGAAGATGGAATTGAAAAATATTCCCAATTGGAAAATACAATAAAAAAATTTATAAAAATACGAAAATTAAGTAATACAAAATTTCATATACAGTATTTAAAAAGCCTTGGTTTGACTTTGATTGTTATATTTTAAAAACTAAGAAGAACAAAGCCTTATCACAATTTAGGAAATCTTATACAAATGAAACATTTAATTACTACAAAAAATTAAAAACATTATACTTTAATTTATTAAAATTTCAGAAGACAAAATATTTCAAAAATTTACAACAGTGGCTGATTATAAATAAAAATAATGATATTTTTTGGACAACAATATAAAGATTATGGAAAAAAGATTCTGAACGACAATCGTATATAGAATTGTCAGCTTGGTCTCTATTTTAAAAGATTTCTCATTATTGAAAAACTACCAAGTATGGAACTGACATATCTGAATAATGAAATTTTAGATCCACTGTTCACTTACAAAGAACTGGAAGACTCAATTTGTAAACTGAAATCAAAATCGTCTCCAGGCACTGACTTAATTACTGCTAAATTCATAAAATTACTGCCTTAATCAGGTAAACAAATATTACTTGATTTATTTAATTTATTTTATAATATGCTAAATTATCCAGAATCTTGGAACACAACTAAAATACTTATGATATACAAAAAAGAAAACCTGAAAGAACCAGAAAATTAACACCCAATAGCACTTCTATCGATTATAAGAAAACATTTTACATCAATTCTAGCAGCACGTTTCCAATGTTGGATAAAAGAACAAAAATTGAATTCAAAATTCCAATTTATCTTTGTTAAATTCAAGGGAACTGAATCTGCTATATTCTTTTTAACTTCAATAGTCCAGATTTATTTACAAAAAAAAATGCAGGAAAATATATTCAGCTTTCATTGACATTTCAAAATCTTTTGATACAGTTCATATCCCTACCTTAGTCAATAAACTAAAATTGCTTGATGCTGGAAATAAATTCTCCGATTCTATAATGCAGTGTTTTTCAACCTTCTTGAATACGCGACCCCTTTACAAGTTAAAAAATTCTGGCGACCCCCCCAGGACCATATTAAAACTATGTCAGTGATTTTAAAAACTACATATTTCATTTTTTTTTGTTGAGACCTAAATATCGATCGAAAAACCAATTGTACTGTGCAAAGAAGTTGCAAGAGCCCTGCAAATAGTAACTTTGCCACGGGGGTGCTGGAGGCGAGTGCACCTCGCGCTGCCTGTGCAGTAATGTATTCTCGCTTTCTTTTGTTTCCATCAATTCTCCGAGTGTGCCAACAAGTACAGACGTGATTGTATTGTCTTTGCGCTTTGCTCCGCACGAGCATAAAATGGATAAGTTTCTCAAAAGGACGCCGCCCTCCACGTCTGGTACAAGTGGCAGTGACAGAAGTCAATCAAAACCTAAAAAAAATAGACATTATGACAACAATTACTTGAAATATGGGTTTACTGTTATGAATAATAAACCTTAATGTATAATTTGTGGCGATGTATTATCACGTGAGAGTATGAAACCATCAAAGCTTATGCGTCACCTCTCAACCAAACATTCTAAAGAAGTTCACTGAAATTGTAATTTTTTTTATTGTAGTGTAGGACCTACAAGCACTTGCCCTTTTCTTTTACCCGTGACCCCCATGAAAGGCTTTGCAACCTCTCTGGGGGGTTGCGACCCACAGGTTGAAAAACACTGCTATAATGCATCTTTTTTCCTTTTACAAAATATTGTTCATGGCAATCAAACTTACCCAGAGTTAACTATAAACCATGGAATACTCCAAGGTGAGCCACTATCAACATATTTATTCAATTTTTGTATTAATGAAATAGATAATTTATTTTTAAGTGATACTGAAGGAATTTATATTTTTGGACTAACTTTCCACTATATACTCTATGCTGATGATCTGGTAGTTCTAGCCCCAATTCGTGTAACCTTACAACGCAAGATCGACAAAGTAAACAAATATCTGAATTCTTTATTTTTATCGATTAATGCATCAAAGTCAAAAATAATCATCTTTAGAAATAATATTAAAATATCAAACCAAGAGAAATCTGTCTACTTAAATGGTCAACTTCTTGTATTAGTGGATAACAAAATATTTAGGTATAACCCTTAACTGGAACTGTAATTTTTATCTACATTTGAAAGATCTTACTACAAAAAAAATATGGATTAAAAAATACCAATGATTACAATTTACAATTTTTACATCAAATTATGATAACTCAAACCAACAACTCAAGTTCTAATAAAAACTTATGTCAATATAAGTTTAATAAACTACTTTGAACATTTGAAATTTCAAGTGCAATATTTGATAATACAGAGATCAACTGGAAATATGTTTATACATTTATGATTGAATGAGTCTTAATCAAATCCATCTAATAAGCAAAGCTATAATTACAAATACGTTTTAAATAGTAACTGCAAAGCTATACAAGGTTAGTGCAACATATTTGAATCAGCCTTGTCACAATCAATAATAAAGGATCAAAACTCAATAATGAATTTGGTTTATCATCCATGGTACGTACTTAAATACCCTAAATATACCTACTAATTCAAACATTATAACTGCCAATACAAATATGAATATTAAACAATTATTACTTCAAATCAGACTCAAGAAATACTCATTATTTATCAACAATACTTATATAGATTTCGCTAAAGAACATTGCTATTAGTGCAATTCCTGTGACTTTTCCTTGATCCATTTATTAATCTCCTGTAACAAGGTTCTTAAAACAAATAAAGTTTAGTATTATTATTATTTTATTTATTTATTTATTTATTTTTTATTTAATTTCCCAAAAATACTGGCCTGCAAGGGATTGGAATGAAAAAAACTTGCCCATGAACACAGTTTTAGAAGCATTGTTTTAGCTAATATGTTCAGTACATAATATAGGTTAAGTTGGCTGAGAGCTATGGAGGCCATGGGTGGAAGCTGTCCCTTGTCAGCATAATAAATAGATCTGTATGGTTATATTTTTCAAGTTAAATTAAATTGGTTTAAAAGAAAATATTAGACAAATATCTGGATGGCATAACAGGTAATACAATTGTCATAAGTTAATTGTAAATTGTGGTTTGATTTCCACTTTAGGTCAATATTTTCTTCCAGAATATTCCAAATTATTAAATTTAATTCAAAAAGTAACATAATTACTGAAATTTCAGTAATACAAGAATACAAGATGATGGACTAACCTAGCTTTGGACTAGATTACTTTGTTTGGGTAATTAATAGTTAGCTAAAATGCAGCTTGTAATAATATGGCATTTAATTATTTGATTATGTTAATGTTTGGACTTAGGTTTTTAGTATCGTTGCCTTATATAAAAACATTTTTGACAAATTTCAATATTTGAACATATTAATTTAATTATTTTTAAATTAAAAGACATTGTAATTTGCATTATAGTAATTATGAAAATAATTTTATAAAAAAATTCAAATTAAATAGCATATTTATGTGAAATTATATGGTGTGTCTCAAAATCTGAAAAATTGCTTTTGATAATCTTTCATTAATATTAATTAATCAAAATTAATTTAAAATGGAAACAGTTTTAACTGTTTTTTAATTTTTCATTTACTTTTAATCTCAGAAATAAAAATGATTTTTGAATAATTAAAAAATTTGATAATAATTTGAATTGATTAATTTACAGGTAAATGGAAAATACATTATAAAAAGCGGTTCAGATTTTCAAAAATTTTCAAAAATAACATTGACATTTGGTAATCCTGTTACATCCATATCAATTGATGAAATTACAGTTACTTCAAAATATGAAGAAGATCCTGAATTAAAAGAAATTCTCAAAAATTATGAGGGTTAGTTAAAATATTTATTTTAATGTATTCATAGTATTGTGTTTTGTATGTATATTATTCATCTTTGTTTATTTAGTAAATAATGTAAATATTCTGTTAAAGCTGATGAGAGATTTCTGCATGAGATTTATTATGAACATAAACATATGTTTATTATTTCCTATATATTGTATAATGATGGTATCATAAAATTTAAATAAGTCAGATGAGAGGTGGACTAGCTTCAAAGAACATATTTATTGATATAAATAAAAAAAAAATAGAAGTCAATATTGAATTACAGTTTTTTTAGCATCATATTAGTGTTATGCCAGCTTTGAAAACATAGATTAATTTTAAAAAATTGAATTGAGTTGTTGTAAATGTACCTATGTAGGAGTTACTAAGATAATTTACATTAAAGTTTAATTGTTTGCTTAAAGATAATTATTTACTCTGGCAATTAGCAGGTTTTCTGCCAATATTACAAAGTGTGTTGTTTAATGCAAGCCTAAAAATAATTAATATAACTAACATGATGTTGTCTTCGAAACCGTGTTTTTTGAATACATTGGACTTCGAACTCGCATTTGAGTTACAAATAAACACTTGGCTTTATTTCCATCATTTTAGTTCAACTAAAATGATGGAAATAAATCAAATATTTATAACTCAAATGCGAGTTCGAAGTCCAATAACTAACATGAATTTATTTTGTCTATTCTGAGAACAATAGCGTAGGCTTAATTTTATAAAATAACTAGCTGTTACCCGTCACTTCGCCTGCACGGATTTTGCAAGCAAACCCCATTTATATTCAGAATTTCAACAACCATAGTAATTGTTATATAATACCTACTGCTGAGAATCAAACAAACTGTTTTCAATTTGATCAATTTTCTGGAACATTTAAAATCATTCTATAGTTGAACCAATATGCAATAACAAATTCAAATTTAAAACGGTTCGAACATTTGGTTAAAAAATCTAAATATATAAAAATATTTATAACAATGTCTGAAATGTTATCAATCTAATACACCTAAGTACTCAATGAAAACTAAACGTTGTTGAAAACAAAAAATCGCATCTAAAATATTACAGTAGAAGCTGTTCTTCAGGTTAAACCTTAATCCTCTCCTCCCCCTGCGGGGGAATTTTGAAAAATCTCTTCTTAATGTGCATTTTCATGACGTACTGTGTACCAAATTTCACCTCTTTAGGTTCAGTGATTTGCTCTGGGCGATGATGAATCAGTCAGTCAGGACAAGTAATTTTATATATTTAGATAATAATAATGAATGATGAATTGGTTAAGTAACATTTTGAATTGTTTTCAGCTGTCATTCATATACATCATATGTTATAAATTTTATTAGGCTTAATATGTAATGTATAATAATATATATGTTATCAACATAAAATTTTTATATTAACAAGTATTTTCAGTCTAAATTAGATCATCTTCATATTCTCTTTTATTTAAAAAGAATACAATGTTTATTTCCTTAAAAGTGTAGAATAAATGTTAAAATGTGTTCTATCAAGTATAAGGAACATAATTTAAATAGAATAAATAATTTAAAATACAATAATAAAATAATTCAAATAAATAAACTAATTGAAATAATAAAATAAGTAACTTAAAGTAAAAAAATAAACAAAAATTATATGAAAAATCAAACAAAAATTTTAATTGGATTAAAAATGAAACACAATAAATAAACTATATGTGTAGAAGCTGAGATAAGCTATATGTGTAGAGAGGGAGAGGATTAAGGCTTAACTTGAATAGCTTCTACTGTACCATTTACTTTGTATCATAATACAAAGTAAATGCATTTTCCTGAAGAGGTTATTTTTATCAGTATAGTATTATCCATACATTAACAAATAATTTTTTATTCTTGATTTTGATTTTGATACATTTACAGTAAAAAGTAATAAAAATTCCATATAGTCTTGTAAAAGAACAACAGTAGAATTATGAAATTTGCATTATAAGATAGATAAAATTGTCTATGTTTTAGTGAAAGTGTTTTGAAACTATATTATAGAAAAGAAATTATGCAGTAAACTCAAAGGTAAGAAAGTCTCACAAATTTGTTAAAACTGATTAGTTTAACTGTCAAGATAACAGACAGGTAAACTGATGCATTCATCCATGTGAGATGTTTTTGTGAATGTTGGCTGTTTACATGGAATGATAAATAGATGAAAGATTACAATGTGATGATATAAAACCAAAAGTTGCAAAAAATTTTAAAAAGATTTGAATTCTTCCATTTTTGAAAATTTCTGGAGGAATCACTGTACATAACCAATGTTTCATGCATATATCAAAATTTATTTATTTTACTGGAATGTCATATGTTCTTATCTTACAAGGAGCAATTAAAAAGAAAATGGATTTGGGCTATAATGATTTTAATACTTAACTAATGTAAATTTTACCATCATCCCCTTCAAAGTAGGCCTCTCCTGCATTTATAAAGTGATCTCACTGTTTCTGCTAAGCTTAAAATGTTCCTTAGAACTCATTGTTTAAAAATTCCAAAGCATCTGCTGTGTTTTGGACTGGATCTCCTCAACTGTATTGAAATGCCACTTTTTGAGCTTTAGTTTTATTTTGGAGAACCAAAAATAAGTCACAAGGGGTCTAAATCAATCACATAAGGAGGATAGGAGAAGACTGTCACATTGTTTTACATCAAAAATTTCTGAAGATTTTGTACATAGAAGTGTTGGCATGATGAAGGAGCCAGATTCAGTTGTGCCTACAGTTCTGATTTTTTTCAACAAGTGTCCTCCAAAATTGATTCAAAATGTTTGAATTCACTGTCTGATCAGAAGGAATAAATTCCCTGTACACAATCTCCTTATGATAAAAAAAAAATCTTTGTTGTGCTCCTGACTTGTCTCATAAACTGTAGTCTCATTCATGACCTAGTTGTGACTTCAAGGGTCTTTGTGGCAGATTTTAAAGTTTAATGAAAAATTTAACGTTTGCTCAATTTTCAAGTTCATTTTTGAATCTCAGGACAGTACTAACACACTACAAAATTGTGTATAGCAAGCATTCTGGATTTAAAAAAATAACACCATTTGGCAATCTGATGCTCATACATCTAAGGCATCAATTATTGGTGGCAAAAAGACTACTTTGATCACCAGTGGAAACATTATGGCTTTTTTATTGCATCACATATATATGTGATTCACTTAATGTTATAGATAATGATTTACTTTAGGCTGAATATATATAAATACAGTATGGAAATTTCTTAATTTTTAATATTTCATTTTTCATAGATTAGAAAAGTCTTTTAAGATTGATGTTATGTACACTTGCAATTCAAATATCCTGGATTGAAGCATGTGAGCTGAAACAAAGATTACTTTTACAGTGATTTCTTGATTTAAAATTTCAGAATTAAAATTTTAAATCAAGAAATTTTAAATCAGAATTAGAATTAAAATTTTAATTCTGTTTAATTAATTTAACATTTATTTTGATATACTATGTTTATTCTAATAAATGGTACAGCTATAAAATGAAAACAGTTATACATATCATACTGCTAATTACAATAAATATTATATGTTAGATTCAAGTCACTTACAGTATCTATCTTTTAGAGTTTTGGAATGTTTGTAAATCCTATTACATTAATATATATAATAAAAAGTTTCCTAAGGTTATTTTTCTAAAATTATAAAAACCATAATTTTGTTAGAAATATATGAAACCACCAAAACATGTGTTTTATATTTGTCATATATTTATTTTTTGATATTTAATTTTCCAGCAACTGGTCATATGCTATCTTTCTTTAATGAAAAAACTACATAAAATATTTATAACTTACAATATTGTGACCAAAGGGTCAGCACCATGTCACGATATCATGTCAGGATGACGCCACTATGTCTTAAGTGACATACAATACAATAAAAGTAAAGAATTAGGAGGCCATACCTTGGGCTTAGCCTTTGAAGTGAAGGATTATGAGGGTGGGGGAGAGAGGGAAGAGCAAGAAGGGGGAAGGGGGAAAGGTAGATAGGAAAGTGGGAAGTAAGTCACCTGAACAGGCAACCAGGGTCTGTAACTGACCAAAGAAAAATTTATGTACAGTGTGGGTCGCAGCCCATCTGAATACAGATATTAGGTTGCTCAAAGGATAAAGCAGTGGTTAGATACTGCTAAAATGCTAACTGTGACAAAACAGGACATAAGGCGTGATGGAAACACAACACTACGTATGATAAAATCAGAACAGGTAATGCGTAACATTTTTTTTTTTTAACCGACTTGTGACAGAGGGTGTGGTGCATGGGTGTAACAACCAAAACACAAATGCAAAACAAGGTAGGTGCAACGTGCAATTACAGGCACCAAAATGCAACAGAGAATGAACACAGGAGACAAACAAAAGTGGGCTTCATGCTGGAAGCTTTCACATGAAGAAGCAGCATCAAGCAGGTGGTTGGCTACTGGGCAGTTGAAGGCCCACTACGGGTAAAGTCCAGGAGAGTGACTGCTGACTCTTTAATGAAGGCAGAGAAGGCCGCAAAGGTGCTCTTGGTGTTGAAGAAGTCCAGGCAGTTGCAGGGCCAGTGGTAGCCCTCAGTGTACATTGCATTGGCCAGGAGCTTCCGTTGGTTTTTGTACTTTGGGCACAGGAAGATGACGTGGAGAGGGGTCTCAATGTCCAAAGTGCAGTTGCACAACCTTGAGAAGGAACCTGCATAGGTAGCCTTTGAAATTCCCGTGCCCTGTGACAAATTGAGTTGAGTGATAGTTTGAGCTGTAGAAGTCCATTTTCCTTCTGGATTGGAGATTAGGAAGGAAGCCGTAAGTGGTCATACCAGTTAGTTTGGAGTACCACCTTTTTTGCCATAGCTGAAAAGTATGGTCTTGAAGCCTGTTTCTGATCCAGCTGGTCAGTATAGCACCGAAAGTAATATTAAGCTGGTGGCCTGTGGCTTTCTTGGCTAGGAAGTCAGCCATTTCATTGTGGAAACCGCTGAGTGGCCCTTAACCCAGCAGAAAGTGGTGAGAGAGGCAATGAGGGAGATTGTATCCTTAATGATGATGTACTTGATATTCCTGTATTTTAATTGGAGAAGGGCTGTTTTACTTTCACTATAGATGGTGATGTGATGCACTGTCCTATTGTTAAAGTTTTGATTGGTGTAGTGGAGAGCCTTCTGGATGGCAAGGCTCTCTGCTTGGTTGATTGTTCAGTGGGACTCCAGCCTGTAGTAGGCTTGATGAAGTCTTAAGTGACATAGAAATTGCAACAGCGATAGTGTTCACACATGAGCAGTTGAGTATTTAGGTGGTTGAATCTGGGATGGAAGCAATATGAGAGATGGCACGTTTTAAGAAAGTGTACCAAATGCAGGATTAACAATAACAAACATCTGTTTATTTACTATAAGCTATTTATAAATAGGCTGAACATAGGCTATTTATAAGGCTAGTATATTATATTAAAGGCTTAGTACATTATATTAACTATCTCGTGTGTCCTAATCTTGAGAGAGAGAGTTTACATACATTCGCGGACAGATAAATACCTTGTAGAGAATCTGAGGATGCGCTTTGTTGCTAATTGGGTTGAGGACTTGAATTGATGACACAACGAATTGATGATTCGGAAGTTTCGATGGAAGGACTTGGTATACAGTGGTACCTCAGGATACGAACGTCCCAGCATACGAAATTTTCAGGATACAACACGAAATTCGAACATATTTTTGCTCCACGATACGAACAAAAACTCACCATACGACGTCACATTAGTTCGCAGCGCCATTTTTTATTCACTTCTGTTCATCTGTCTTGGTCCGCGTGTTTGCTTCATCGTGGAAGGAGCTTGCTCGACAAAGGAAATCTCGAGGTATTATCAGAAAGTGACTGATTTTATTGAAAAGAAACATCCCAAAAAGGGTCACACTGGCCGTATTGCCGCTCGGGGTAATGACATTTGCCTAAGTCACTTTAGAAACATTTTAAAAAGTAGGCAAAGCCACACCTCTTTGGATAGATATTTTACCAAGTGACCTCTATCCAGTGAAAGTGCTGGTGGAAGTGAAGGAAAGAAAGCAAAAAAGCAGTGAATAAAAAATTTAAAAAAATGAAACAGAAAAGATTAAAAAATTAGTGTTAAGTTATTTTTATGTTATTGTTGCATTATGTTGTGTAAGTTAAGTTTTAGTATCATTTCCCTTCTTTCACTCTTCCGCCACGAGTTTACACCTCCACCGTCGTCTATCCTCAGAGGTAAAGTGCAAATAAAACTGCATTTTTTTAATCAATTATTATTTTATTATGGTTATTTATACATTTACAACTACAAAACGCATTTTTCAGTGTTTTCCTTACTATAGTTATTTTTTAAATGTACAACTTAGCTTTAATTTGAGTGTGTTTTTTGTGTTGGAACAAATTATTTGGTTTTACGTGTAATCGTATGGGGAAAAATGATTCACCTTACGACATTTTCATGATACGATCTGAGTTTCGGAACGGATTAATTTCGTATCCTGAGGTACTACTGTATTTGGTAAGGTCTTGATATTTGGATTATTCAGGAGTGTCGTCAGATAGAGGGAAGTCACTTAGGGCTGAATAAAGAGAAAATCTTCATTGTGGGTAAGGTATCCAAGCTTTAGTACAACTCCAGAGAGGGTGAACTTTCAATGATGACGGATGATGACTTTTTATTGAGGGGTCCTTCTCGTTTTTTCTATTGTCTTTTTTGGTAATGTCAGGGCCAATAGTTGAATTTCAGTTGTAAGTTCCTGGTGACACATTCAGAAGATGTGTCACCTTTCAAAGGAAGTGAATCCGGTGAAAGATACAGTCATATCCTTCCATCTTTTTATTAATTGTTGGGAAAATTTTAGAGAGTTTTCTTTGCATTTAATGTAGATTTTTCAGCATTATTTTTTTTTTTGTTTATATAAATGTGCAAAAGTTTTATAGTTAAATAAAATCTGGGCTCTCACAATATCATAGTTGTTTTAATTATTGAATCAAAATAATTTATAAGTTGACAAAATGCTGCTTTTGCTTCATGGTCAGTAGTACAAAAAGAGCTGTTATTATTACCAAGCAGTTTTATTTTATTACTATCTTGTCTGTTTAATCATAAATTTAAAATAAATTTTGTACCAGGTATAATTATGATTATTGCTGGACAGAAAAACTAATTTTTTATTAATTATATAGAGTTTTTGTATTTGAAAAAATGCAAATTAGAAAATNATTTTCAAGAGTTTCTCGTTTAGCGTCAATATTTCATTCCTGGGAATCAGAATTTCTGTCGGAAACATTAAGAAAGGCCGGTTTCTCATTATTTTTAAATTACTGCGTATACCTGGCCGTATTCAAAATTTTCAAGGGGAGAGATTAGTGATGTTTAATTAAGACAGGCTAGTAAAAACAATAGTTCTAGTAACTAAAATGTACATTTATAGATCCTCCGTATTCACAATAATGTAACTGCAAAACACACAAACAAAAAAAATTGCTCGGGTTAAAATTAACAGAAAGAGAATAACATGTCTATCCCTAATGCTTAACATTGTACATTAGATTTATCCACTTTGACGTGCCTGAACCATTAAAATTTTCTGAAATCTTTTCAACAGCATAATCTACAAAAGAAGAGCGTTAATTTGATACTGGGTAAAATATAAGTTATTTAAGTCGAAAAATTCTTTCAAATTTTCACCAACAGAAAAATATGTAGCGCTGTTCAGTCCAAAACATATGCTCTAGGCTGTGGAATTATTTGAAATGTGGTGTTTAACACAGAAGCTGAAGGCTAGTTTACTGAGACCCTTCTTCCAGATTCCTTCTGAAATGTTACGTGCTCCAGTTGATAACGTGGTTTTACAATTGTAACGTGGTCGTCATAGAAGTATCCTACATTGAGCACTTGCTGTATATGTGTAAAATGTCATTTTATTCTTTTAATAAAATTTTGTCCGCTGTTCTTATAATCGTTATTAATACAGCGTCATATTTTCCCCTGGTAGTGAAAATTTCAACTAATTGTTTCCCTTATAAGTTTCTTCCCAGTGATCTTGTGCATTGTATATATATCGAGTTTCGTTCGATTCGGTTCATTTGGGTCGGCTCTATGCGTGTCTCAGTACTATCACTTTAATTCTGAACACTTTGTATATTGCTACAATTACAGTTATTTATTATAATTTTTTCAGATGTACGATAATTTCATTAGCATCGAAAAGGTTTCTTCTGCAAATCTACCATTGACATTCAAATTTAAGGTAAGTTGTAGAATTATTGGAATGATACGCAGATTGCATTGTAAATATTGTTAGAACAGAAAGTTTTCGATTGACAAAATTGAATGGTATGAGATATTGACTGCCCGAGAATAATTTCTTTCGCTACATCTTTGTGAAATGTGAAATAAGATCCATTTATTCGGAAATACTGCATCATGCCATCACTGTCGTTGTTGCTTGACTAAATTGTTTTATACGCTAATGCGAAGGATATGCCAAATACTTATTCTTTAGTAAACACATTGAAAATTATTTTCATTGTTTGCGTGCTTATTCATTATTATTGTATGTCAACACTATCTACCGGTAGTTTTTTGAACTAAATTTTACTTCTGTCGACAAAAGAACCTAACATGCTGACTGTTCTTACCCTGCAAACTTCATTTCGTTCCGATAATTCTTATAATAATTATTTCAAATGTTGTAGCAAATTATAGAAAAAAGTTATTTTAATTGCTTGAAAAATTATCGAACAATTAATGTATTTCTTATAATATTTCTGTTGTGAGGGAATAATCTTTGTGTTTGAAAAACCAGTGTCTTTGAAATAACTTGAAAATACGTAATTTTTAACGAAGAATTCTCTGTAATTAAACAATATATATAGAATTTAATTATAAGAAACTGATTAAGTTATTGTAATTTTTTATTTAAAAGATAAACGACTTTATGAAGAGATTTGGCAAGATTCCTCTCGGCATATCCATTGGCGGATTCTTCTACATAAAACGGGATTTTCCGATAAGAGTAAATTGTCATTTGTTTCTAATCGTTCTAATCGCGTAAATATACGACAGGTATAAATGTTATTAACAAATTGTTTTTGATTTCAGGTAATCAGTTCTCTTTATTCGATATTTTCTTCGTGTATTGAAGTGAGCGGAATTTTGAAGAAAGAGAAACATTGCACCGTCAAACATGGAAAGAACATGTTTCGTTTTCGCAGTTAAAAAACTAATTCGCATTTCGAAGTAATTTAAGCAATTGTTATCCAGAAAAGAAATAATGACTAATTTTTTCGGACTGTAAGGAAGTGTTACTAACAAATTTTATGGAGCATCAGACACCGTTAGTTTACAGGTGTACCGTGAAACTCGAAGAACAGCAAACTCAATGTTTCGGCGAAAAGATGATAGGTAGCCCACCAGTAGCCAAGGGGTTCCCTTTCTTAAACACGGGAGTTCGGTGGATGGTTCGCGCCTCACAAGTACGAGCTGGCCACGTAGAGTTTTCCGGGTTTTCTCCACGTCTGTAATGCCTGAATAGGGGCCAGTTATTTTTAAAAGACCTCCCGGAAGGCATAATTCTTTGCGTATAAACAGTGGTAAGTTGTGACATCACATCGTACGTCACAATTTATCACTGGGCACAATTTTTTAATACCTCTCACCCAACATAAAAAGACAAGACAAAGTGATACCGGTAGATGTTTTCACGTTTGTGTTTGCCTCGTGCGCTTTACTTTGACCACCCGTAAACCTATTAGAATTTGTTAGCCTTGTATATTATTATTGCGTTACCATTAAATAATGTGTTAGAATACCTTAAATTAAAATAATTAGGCCAAATATATTAAACGTTATTAGGAAGAAATGTACCCATTANGAAGTTAAGCCTAACAAAAATTTTTTTAAAATAATAATCGTCGCTATTATATCTTTAAAAATTAGAAAATTAAGCCTCGTTTACATACCGGCTCCCTTTCATGGTCGATCCAGTGTTGCCAGCTAAAAGACGTAGAAATAATATCAAAGTAGCCAAGACATAGCCAAATATTGTAGCGCCACATCACTAGCGGACATTTGAAATTTGCCAACTAGGACAGTCAGTTAACCAAGGTGTCGGTTAATCGACAGTCGGATAATCGAGGCTCTACTGTAATATAATAAATATATTCTCTTTATACATTGTATTTTGTTGTTATATTATTAAATAAATATAATTACTCCATTCTAAAAAGTAACTATAAAAAACGAGTTGCTTAACTTTCCCGGCAGCATAACTGCGTGTGGAGCATCTGTTACGACATATTATTAAAAGAACTTTTATATTTTTATTTATTATAAAATGGCAAAACGCATAATTTTGAGAAACGGATTTTATTTAAAAAAATTGTAAATGATAATAACGAGTAAAATCATCGTTAAATCTATGACCCTACTCGTGATATGACCTCTATCTATCTCCCCAACCCTTCGACCTTTAACAGCCAAAATTTAATAGCAACAATTCCCCTAATAAACAAACCACCCTGCAAATTTTCAGAAATTTTCGACAATACAATACATTTTAAACAGTGCAAAACTAGTGCTTATTTACTTTCTATGAAGAATAATTTGTATTGTACGAAATCTAACAAAGTACAAGTAGCGTACATTTTTTACTGAGTATTTAAATTGCAATAATATTACAACAGCAGATCTTCCGGATTGTCTAATTTAAATGGTTTATCGTAAAAGAAACCGAAGCACACTTCCCATTTAATCCTCTTGTACAGACGTGCCAACTGGTATGAACATGTAAATTTATTCCCCAAATTCTTAATTAACGTGACTAACGTAAATCCAGTGACCGGTGACAAGTAAAACGGGGTACTTGAAACACTCCTGAGATTTGTAACGTTCGATATAAATATTCAGCTAATAACATTAAAGAGAGGATAAAAAATTCTATTTATTACAAGCAATTACAGTATAAATGTGTACACTTTATACTTATCACAAACTGTACACTTCATACAACATTGCTATATTTATAAACAATTGTTTTTAACTCGACACAGCATAAAATTTAACTACAGTTCAGAGATTGCAACAGGAATGTACCTTTAAATAATTATTGTCATGTATTTACACCATGTAAAAAGATCAATTAACACTAGTACGAAATTTCTAAGAATTCTTATTATTTAAGTGTCTAATTGTCACAATTCATCACATTACCCGAGGAATTTTAAACGAATTTTATACAGGACCGATTATGACAACCATTTTCCTCGATTATAATAAAAGATTTTCCACAATTATTAATAATACAAACTGTTTTATATCTATACTTATAATATAAATTAGTCTGGAACCAAAGAAAAAATTTTCTTATTGTTTTTTCATAATTAAATCATTTATACACCATTAACTTTTGTCTGCCAGCTTAAAAGGATTTACCCGATGACAAGGCATTAAGGCAACTCTATATGCCAAAGGGTAGTTGCACAGTAGGAAGCATGATCTTGTCCATAGCAAACAAACACTAGGGGGCCTTTCTGGGAAATACGGTCCCATTTAGGTTTTAGACCTGTGGAAAATAGTCTTTTTCCTGTGACCTTTTAGCTTCCTTTTCTTTATCTTATAGTTAAAAAAAGGTCATTTGAAGAAGACCATTGCCTATTTTTCAGAATAATAAAAATATAACACATGTTTATGTTAGCTATAACTTGAATTTGGTGTGGCATGGCACTTGGAACCAGTATCGACTGAGCATGACATTTGCAATACAAATAAGATTATTATTTATTTAATAAGATTAAAAAGGTTTTGAATTGATAAAGTAATAAACATTATAATTTCTTAAATTTAGTTTTATTCATTCATAAATTGCAATGATAATGAAAATATACTTTATATACTATACTATACTATTTATATAATCATCCATGGAAAAAAAATTGAATGTGTAATTAAATTAACAAAATGGAATTAAATTCACTATAAAGATAATAAGAATCAGATAACACAATTTATTTGGACGACAATGAGCACTCATCGTATGGTAAAAAATAGTTAATAGGTTAGGTTAGATTTGGAAAAAATGGGGCCCAATTAAACTTCAAAAAGCCCTAGACCCCGAAAAACCTAGCTCCGCCCGCAGTGGCATAGAGTGGGTGTCAGCCGTTCGGGGCGGAGGAAAATTTCACCGCCCCCTTATTTATGTATCTCAATTTAAAATACTAAAATTCAGTTTCGTCACAGAATAAGTAATGAAAAGTTTCGTGCTCATTTCAATCGGTCCGAATCGTAGGTGCGACAAAAATATGAAATGGTTCAAATTTTTACAAGATATTATTATTATTATTTATTGTGAAATTTTGCCGCCCCCTAAAAGTGCCGTTTGGAGCGGGACGCTTCTGCCGCCCCCACTACGCTATGCCACTGTCTGCCCGACTTAACAAGCTCTCTGTAGAATGATTCCTGACTGCCATCTGTGACGACCCGATCGAGGTTATAAACCTGTCACCTTACAAGTCGTTGAAGATGTTACGATAGTTGTCGTTGAATAATAAATGAATAATGATGCAGATTCCACACGTGCATGAGCAATTTCATGGCAGTTTGATGTGTCGTTTGACACAGTATGAAACAGTAAACTCATTATACATATTAATTATTTCGTTACAATTAATTTTTTTAGAACTATGACGTCTTTTTTCAGGGCTTATCATACGTGGAGAATGATTTTCAGATTTAAGTTTTTATTTAACATTAAAATACAATGCTAAACTATTTTTACAATAAAAATCTTATTCAGTTTCACAGCCTCTTATTAAATACTGTATGCATTATTAACAGGCCTACATATCACAAAATAAACGAAAATATCCAAAATAGGTATCTTTTATGGATATCATGTTATTCACAAAACGTAATTCCAGAAACAAAATCTAATCAGCAGACGTATCTTTTACTTTCCATAATATCATGAATTCATATATCTATTTTTTTACAGAAAATATATTTCTGGAAAATACTTATTATACAATAATAATATTATTATTATTATACAATAATAATAATATAATTTATAATAAATCTATTGATATTATAAGTATAATAATTATTAAGTAAAAATCTACAATAATTAAATATCATATATTTTCGATTCTAAGAGGCACTTTCTTTTACCCATTTTTGTCCTGAATAGGGTTGCATCTTTTAATCGATGTTATCTTATATTCACAGTCCAAAACAACAATCAGCAGCTGTCGCGAGTAGATCAACTGGTGCACCCATTCGAGTTTTCGGATATACTGCTCAATGTTTTACATCAGTTTAAGTGAGTTTTTCTGATAATGAGCGTTTAATTTAAACGCCTTTTAACGTATGGGAAGCATTCAAGATGACATTATGTTGCAGCATTTAAACGAATAGTTACGTATGTGCAGGAGATCATGCAGGAGTCACCATGGCTCTTTTATAGCAACCGCCAATCCATTTGCCAAACACATTATTTATTCGCCAAAATAGAAAGATATTCGCCAGGTTAGTTTTTCGCTTACTGTGACTTTTGTACCAACCAGAAATGAAAGGATGACTGACAATATTTAAAAAAATCCAGCAACGAGTTGCTTAACTTTTCCGGTAACATTTGGTGGCGCCATCTGTTACGATATTTTATTTAAAAGAACATTTTAATTTTATAAAATGGCAAAAAAAATCTTAATTTTGAGGGCAGGGATGGGTTTAAAAAAAACTATAAATGCTAATAACGAGTAAAATCGCTATAAAGTCAGACCCTACTCGAGATATGACATGACATGACCCTCTTTATCTCTCCACTCCGTCGACCTTTAACTACCAAAATTTAATAGCATCAATCCCCCTAATACAAAAACCTGCCCGCAAAATTTCAGAAATTTTTGACATAAAGTATAGAAGTTATTAAGCTTCGAACAGGGTGAACAAAATCGTGCCCATTAATATCCGTACGTACTTTTTTTAACTCTTTCCGCCCTGTGGGCAATAAGAGGGCCTCTTTTTAGCTCTTTTGGGTTCGGCCAGGCCCATAATGGGAGATCGGGTGGTGAGGGACGGGGCCCGACATATCCGGACGGACCACCCCCGAAAAATTCCTGGGGGATATTTCGACCCGTTCGGATTCGAACCCGTGTCCCTCAGAGCGGTAGGGCGCCACATTGATCGCTCAGCTATCCGACCGTCTATCTGTACTTACAGGAAAAAACCCGACGTTTCTCGACGTTTCAAGGTCCCGAGTCCAAAAATATAAAAATCTCGGGAGGTCATTTTTTTGACCGATTGCCATACTTTCCCTATTATATATATCAGCCGGAAAAACAAAATGCAGAGTTTTTACGACTGAGTTTCTCAAGCAACTTTATTTTTGTTTATTAATAGTAAAATTGTATCAAACCAAGACCAATTCATGTTCTGTATACTTTTTTCCATGAGTATTTTTTTTTTTTTTTTTTT
>NW_019384587.1:0-847 GCF_000671375.1 Centruroides sculpturatus | reverse complement strand
GAATAAATTATTAAAATAGAATAAATAAATAAATAGAAAGTGAGTAGAACGAGGGAATTGTGGCATGTTACGTGTTAAAGTATCTTCCAGTTATATTACGTTTGATAAACTTTTCGGAAGTTTTTAGACCTAAATGAGGGATTTATGTTGTATAATATAGGCAAAAATGATTGTAAAATTATAATTTTTTTACTTGTAAACAGATTTTATTGTCATTAAATGCGTGAATAATTTCTTACCAAAATTTTCTTTAATAATACAAAATATCAATTGTAATTATGTTATATATAATTTTACCGAATATTGAAATCTTAAATATGTTCTAATTATAAATAATAAAAGTTTTTATAAATGTAAAAAGGGGTATTTTTAAGATCAAGATGGCGGATTTCACTAGTCTACACGTGTTAGACGACGACCACGTGAATTATAAACGTTTGTATTCGATATCGGGCACTTGTGCTGTTTAGTGGGTACAACTATTTGAGAAGTTTTCTTTCATAAAATTAATCAAATTTAGACTAATTTCACTCGAATATTTCCAAAACACCTATAATTTGTTGGAAATGATCGATACAAAATATGCTATGAATAAAAAATTGTCAGAATACTTATCGAGTGTACCCGTTCGAAGACACCATTGCTTAAGCTTAACGTTGCCAGATGTTTTTTGCCCTTGTAGCCAAATAATTTTTAAAATGTAGCCCAAAAGTAGCCAACTGCTCGAGCTGTTGGCTACTTTTATACCAGGTGTTGTTCTACCTAGTATAGTACCTTTTTACTTAAGTACCTTTTTGTTAATATAGTACCTTTTTACTTGTCCCAGTACCAAGATACCCAACACCAT
>NW_019384586.1:1296260-1308958 GCF_000671375.1 Centruroides sculpturatus | reverse complement strand
AAAAATATAAAAACAATAAAAAATTATACTTCCGAAGTTAATTTAGTATCAAAAACGTAAAATATTCGAGTAGTCCAAGACATAGCCAAAGATTGCAGCGTCACAGTACTGGCAAAAATTAAAATTTGCCGACTGGAATTCTTTCAGATAATTGATGTTTCAGTTAATTGACTTTCGGATAATCGACACTTTACTGTATATAGCTTTTTAGACATCACATAATAAAATCATATAACATAACGATAACAGTAAAATTTATTTAAAACTGACTTTTAAAACTAAAAATTTAAATTTTCTAAAACCATCATTTCAAAATATGTCAGTGTTAACATTATTTCAATATTAAATTTATAAAAAACATCAGTGTATGCTTTAAAATTTTATTTTTTAAACATTAGATCCTAACAATCTTCCTTATATCAGAATTAAATTCTAGACATCATCATTTTATATAAATTTTTCTCAATTTTTCTGAGAAAAAGTATAGAGGAAGTGATCTGATTCTGATAATGTACACACTCTACTTAGTTATCATCATTTAACTAAGTTACATTATAGCTAAATATCTATCATCAATTAAAAAAATGAAAAAATGTTCAGTTTAAAAATATTTATATTTACTATCTGTTTATTGTAAATTTATATTTAAAAAAATTATATTTTGAAAGTTTGTTTTAATATAAAAATTATGACACAGCAACATCTAGTATCTAAAACATTCCGATGCAGAAACGAGTATATTCGGGGTCAATAAGTTAGGTCAAATGAGGTCAACATGAAAATACTCGGTAACAACACGGGACAGGTTAAACCAATATTAATCAACCCCCTGGCTTCTCACAATAAAAAAAAATCACAAATATTACAAAATTTGTATAATACAAATTTTAGAGACTTAAATAGGATATAAATTTTAATATCCCAACAGTATTAAAAACTTTTTCATAAAATATTTTTGTATTTAATATTTAATGTTAGTACTTACATATACTATGTTGATGTACAGATTCATTCTTTTCACAAACTTCTTCCAGAAACAGGTCTTCATCTGTACTTATAGACAATGTATCATCTCGTTCTTCATTTGGATCTAAATGTACTTCATTTACTTTCCTAAAACAATTATTAATTATTTTATTAAAATTAATTTCTAATTCTTGTTCAATATTTAATTCTTTAAAGATTTAATTTTTTGACTCTTTTTATTTACTGTCAATCTATGTTCTCGTAATGAACCTTGAAGACTTGCTAACTGACTTGGTGCTGAAAAAAACCTAAATTATTTTCTAACCCATTATAATNTGACAAAGAAAACATTGTTTAATTTATATTAATATGTATCACTTAAGAAAATTTTAATAAAGATATTTAACTTAATTATGAAAATATAGTAGCATGTTTTTTTAATTTTTGGAACCTAACCCTTCTTTTCGTACTAGTTCTTTGATTTGCATAACACGGCAATTTTTTGGAACGTAACTATCGTGTTATACGGGGGTTACCTGTACATTGTTCAATCAAAATGGATTAAAAGCTTGAATAGTTAGGATTTTTTTAACTTGGATGATTCTTTTTGAAACACCCTTTGTATCATTCCAGTAAAACTGTTTCATCATTATTATAATTACTTATGTATATATTTATTCTTTCAGATTAAATACTGATATAATGCTTGGAAGAAAAAATGGGATGCAAACATTGCTTGTACTTACTGGTATTAGTGATCTGAAAGAAGTTGAAAGTAGAAAAGAAGAAAATTTACCAGATAGTGAATTAATGATTCCAGATTATTATATAGAAAGTTTAGGACAAGTTGGAAAAATTTTAGGTGTATGTTAATTTTAATGATTATCTTTAAATTCTAGTGGGATTGTTTTAATTATGAATTTATAGATTAAATTACAGTTAAAACTAAATAAATATTGTAATAAATTTGGGAAATACTCTGACTTTACATATTTTTAGAGATTATTATTAATTTATTAATGAAGAACTTTGTTTAATTATAGTATATTAAGTTAGGTAAATTTTTAATTTACATTTAAAATTTATGTATCAGTTCAATAGTAATATATACTATGATTTTGAGATTTAATAAGAATTTTTGTAAGTTAAAAAAAGTTATTTAATGAAGTACATTATATTGAATTAATGCGATGCTTTTAATTTAATCATTTATATTAAATATAATTTAATTAAAATATTTTAAAC
The DNA here is from genome assembly GCF_000671375.1 of Centruroides sculpturatus. NCBI lineage: Eukaryota > Metazoa > Arthropoda > Arachnida > Scorpiones > Buthidae > Centruroides > Centruroides sculpturatus. The sequence continues at coordinate 1,306,747 of NW_019384586.1, read as the reverse complement.
TATTAGCAAAATCTTCTGTGAAACATATAATAAAGATATTTAACAAAACATTTTTTTAAATTATAAAAATTAATTAAATAGAAAAAAATAATTTATCATCATCTGTATTATTAATTCTAATCTAACTAATTAGTTTAAATAAATGAATCTTCATATTCTTAAGTATATTTAGAAATAGTTGAAGACCATTCAAAGCAACCAACTTAATAGGATTCTCCATTACAATACATTTATTTCAAATAATTACAAATATAGAACTCTTTGAGAGCACAATATATTTTGCCTTCTATATCTGCTTTATTTTTTCATTGATATACAAATAAATAATATAATATATATTTATTAGTTTAAGTTAAATATATACAGTGGATAAATAACAAATACATTATTATTCTGCCAACTTAAGCAGGGTTGCTCAGATTCAACCGAAACACTTACAGATTAATAACTTATTTGTTTAATAACGAAGTAGTTAATGTTAATATGTATTATTTACTTATAGACTGCATTCATATTTAATTAAATTTTCTTATCATAGAATGAAGTAAAACTAAATTTTATTAAAACAATATAAATTTATATTGTTCATGGTGTATACAATATTTTTGTTTAATTATCAAATGTATTGTTTAATTGTGTTAATTATATAAATGTATAAATTTATATAAAATTTTTACATTGCTGATATATTATGAAGTAACAGGCATGAAATGGTATAAAAGTTTTCTTGTGTAAAGTATTTACAACAGAATTCTTAAGTCAATAAAAATTCTCAGTGCCTTTTTATAAAATTGTATTCTGCTGATTTCATTTACTGTGATTAGTAGATTTAATAATGAGTATTTTGTAAATAGGTAAATTTAAATATTAAAATAAAGCATATTTTTTCAGAGTTGTAATTTATTGTTTATGCTAAAAATAACAAAGTTTTAAATAAATCAATTTCCAAAGAATTTTAATTATAATTTTGAAACTTACCAAGTAATCAACATAAACAAAAAAATAAATACTTGTGTACAGTGTTACATATAATGGCATATCTGTATATCAGGAACAAGTATAAATTTTTAAAATGACAAATAATATAAATGAAATAATTTAAAACCAATGGTCGACAAGGCGTGGGGAACAAGAGACTTTACAGGAGTGTGTCCATGGAGAGAGGTAAACGAGAGACTGTGCAAAGGAAACATTCGACATTATTTGTTTTAGAATGTGAAATTACATTCTAAAACAAATAATTCCATACGTATTCCATATTCCATCCGCGAGTTTCGATACCACTTAGCATTAAAAATACTGGCAACTTTAACACTATTATACATGGCGTGTCGTGACATTTGATGATAAGGAAGCCGTTTCTGTAAGAAGCCGACTTACAGGGGCAATCAGTTAATTGCGTCTCAGGTCCATTCTTATTCGTTTGTTCGATAAGCCAGTTAAAATCGTACACTTCTTTAAATGTATTTTTAATAGATTATCTGACGTACTTAATAAATAAACAAGTTCAATGTAATTAATTACCTCTGTTATTAGATTGAATAGATTCCCTATGCCCTTTTAACTGCCAAATCTTGCTTTGAGAAAAAACATATAACATTTGTTAATTTAGATATAATAAATCTATTAGCCATAATTATCTTGTTATAATTTTCAATATTTATTTTATATTGTTTACTAATGTTAATTTCTATTCTGCTTTGATTTCCAAATTGCTTCAATTTTACGAAAGAATCTATATAACATTTACGATTTTCGTGTCTTGCCAGCTTTACTCAAATTGTTTAAATTGTCAAAGCCATTCTTATTCCACACACTAATTTCATTTGAAAATAGTAGGCAAGGCCAACAAAACAATTTTTACATTTTTATGCATCACGTAAAATGTGCATTTTTATGCACAAAGCCATTTTACATCTTCATAAATTTTATCGTGAAAGTGTCTAATAAATTTTTTTGTTGATGTATTTATATTTCATTTAGGCATTGGTCTTTCTCTTTTAATAGTGTTTTCTTTCTCATTATATGGTCTCCAGCCAAAACTTTTTTGAAATAAATTATCAATATCACAATTACATTCTGAATCGCTAGCCATAATATAAGGGCTAAAATTAAAAATAAAATTATAAAAACTTGTTAAAATAAAATGTGTGATGGATATACAATTATACATACCTGGTACAAAATATTCAATTGTATGAATATACTGTACTTTTAAAGAAAATCATAATTAAATATAGTTTTGTGAAGAAACATACATAAAAATAACATAAAATATTCTTTACTTTTTAAATATTAAAACAATCCACTTAGTTAAAACTGCTCCCTACCAGGCTCATGAATGGAATCAGAGATGATCTTGGAGGTGTGCAGTGTGTGCATGCATGCCAAATCCCGAGGGTGCTGATACCGGTTAATGTCAAATGCCTCTTTGTCGCATCACTAGTGTATCTCAAAGGATGTGACAAGATGGTTGTAAATTTTAAACGTTTCTCACCATAGTTGTAAAAATCTAAATATGTTAAACTTAATAGTCATTTGTTTTAGGACCAGGTGTCCACAGAAATTTCCAAAATTTACAACTTTTTAGTCACTCTTCATGAACTGGAAAAATTTGTTTATATTACGTCTAATATTACGAAGAAATCACTCCCCACTGTACTCAGCTAGAAATTGGTTCAGTTAAGCTTTCGTTTAACTAAAATTCCGGTTCTTTCGGCAGGATTTTATTTATGTCCCTAATTCCCTAATCTTTTAATTATTTAACTACTACTTAAGTAGAAATAAATTGAAACCGCTTACTTTGAACTTGAATATTTGTAGTCTTGGGAAAAAAGTGGAAAGACAAATTTTTATGAGAAACGGATACATAAATCGTAAATTTGAGGAAAATAAATTCTAGAGCTTTTTCTGTACCTCGTGCATCTCTCTCATTCATTAAATTTAGTTGTAAATGATGCTACCAAAGTAACCGTTAATTTTTTAATATTGTACAAGAATTGTACACATTTTTTTTCTACATCCCTTTATAGTGATATTACGATTTCGTATGTCCCGAAATCGTAATATCACTGGTTTAACATTGAAATCCGTAAGTAATATGAGATGGGAGAGCGGAATAAAAATATTTTAATGGATTTTTTTAAACTCTTGTCACCTATAGAGAACTATCATAAAAACATACCAGTAAATTCCTATCGGTTGGGTTAAGTTATAAATCTCGTGATTCACATAATGGGGCGAGGGCGGCCAAATATCTAGCAGGCAAGCGGCTAACATCCCGGAACCCGTCCTGGATAGAATCATTGGAAACGTTTTAGTGTGTAGCTTCCACCAGCTAAACCGGGTGAGGTTGGTTCTCTTAAAACGCATGCGCATAATCTGGCTGTTTGGAAGCTGAAATACAGTAGTTTTATGCGGTTGCCAATTGGCAGCCCCCTGTGTGCTTTGTTCATCTGTCACTACCATATTTTCAAGATGGCGACTGGACAACATAAATTATTTTGTGTTCTACGCTTTGTGAAGTGTGGGTCCGTAACAACTGTTCAGTGTTATTTTCGCCGACAATATGGTGTTGAACCACCTACTGCCCAGAGCATTGGGCGATGGTATGAACAATTCCAAGACACGGATGTTGTCACGTGTTTGCTGTAAGTTTACAAAGTGCGTGTGCCGGGCTGTGAACGGCTCACGTATTTGTAAAATCTAAGTGACTCGTACAACATGGAATTCATATAAAACGGAATTATCAACAGTGTTATAGGGGGACCGACTGTACAACAACAGGCCTAGCCACGAATGCCGTCATTTTGTAAGATGGCCGACATTGATGGCCTGTGATTCCTACTTAATTAACTAGAGTGTATTTACAAATATCGTTAAACTTTCCAGCTATTTTTACACCCAATTTAGTTTATTTCATTTAATTTTAACAGAAATATAATTAAAATGAACTGATTCTTAATCCTCTTATCGTTAATAAGCCACACACAGACACACCATCATTTGTAACAAGTTTTCGTAGTATTGCATTTAATAATGACTTCTGGTTGCCATTCTTTAAAAATATTTCCCTATACTTAGAAGATTAGCTGGAACGTTGAGAATAAGCTGTTCGATGAACTTTATAATTCCGAACTGTACGTCATCACACTGAGATGCTATCTTGTCAAGCATTGCAAAAACGTAAAACCGAAGCTGCAAAAGAGGAGAAGTCGAGTTTTTATAACGATTAAATAAGTTCTCAAGTTACGACCATCTTTTCACAGATTCACATTATCCAAAATCCATGTTAAAATTCCGTTGGTGGGCCTGTTGTAGTTGGCTGTGGTAGTACACTGATTTGACCTAAAAGTGCCGCGTAAGTTAGCCCGGATATAAGGAGCCTTACTCCTACGGGTAGGGCAAAATCTGTTTAAGGAAATAGGTCGAGAGCATTTAAGTTCCCCATCGTTTGCCTTTTTTTTTTGCCCATAGCAGTAAAGTTGCTCAAGCATCTCTTAGAACATTCATATTTATTTTGCTTTTAGAAAATTGTTTATGACTAGGTTTAAGTAGTGGGCTGCACAACGAATATAACGTGCCAAGCCTTTGTATGTACTGTACCGAATATTTGCTCGAATTCCAGAATGCATGCTAGACATACTGGTAGCTTCGTTCAAAACCAAGTTCTCTGAATTTTCACATACTTAAGTTATTTTCCGGAAATAAACCGAAAATTTTCCGCTCCAATTTTCTTCGCTGTTTGTCCGCCACTGTAGTAAAACATCAGGATCTTGCGTCTCGATCTTGAATTTTAAGTCTCAGTCTTTTGTGTTGGTCTAGGTCTCTAGGATCTGGTTTCACATCACTGCATATACAGTAGTAATAGATAATGCTTTATAAATGTAATAAATAGAGTGATACATACTCTTCCTAAATATGTGTTGTTAGGTAAAACAATAAAATAAAATATTGAGAGAAAATCGATTGATATAGATCCAAACCAAAGCTGGGTAGACTAAATAAAGGAGTGGATAGTATAAACGTTCTAAATTCGCGAAAATTAATTTCTGCTTTCGAGGAGACGATATTCGTGTACAGTAAAATCACAACAGTAATTTTGAATCTTGAACAAATACCAAATTAAAATTAATAGCACTGTACAGTACATGTATCAATATTGCCTATACCTTAAGTTTTTTTTTTTTTTTTGTTTTAATAGCTCTACTGGCATCTTGTGATTACACAAAATAGTTGGAATTTTCTATAAAAAATAAAATTACATTTTTATTTATTTTTGTATTAATTCCTCTAATCTAATGATAATTGTTTTATTACGTATTGCTGAAAAGATAAAATTATAAATAATCTAAATAATAACCGATATTTATAAACATCAATTACTTAATGCCGTTAGCGTATCTTGTTTTGAATTGTTACGTTAAAAAATGTTCTAATGGATTGAGATAATATATTTATTGCTATTTATATTCTTTATCTTACGCGAAAATTCTTTATCTATTGTTTTTACNCAATACATTTATTTCAAATAATTACAAATATAGAACTCTTTGAGAGCACAATATATTTTGCCTTCTATATCTGCTTTATTTTTTCATTGATATACAAATAAATAATATAATATATATTTATTAGTTTAAGTTAAATATATACAGTGGATAAATAACAAATACATTATTATTCTGCCAACTTAAGCAGGGTTGCTCAGATTCAACCGAAACACTTACAGATTAATAACTTATTTGTTTAATAACGAAGTAGTTAATGTTAATATGTATTATTTACTTATAGACTGCATTCATATTTAATTAAATTTTCTTATCATAGAATGAAGTAAAACTAAATTTTATTAAAACAATATAAATTTATATTGTTCATGGTGTATACAATATTTTTGTTTAATTATCAAATGTATTGTTTAATTGTGTTAATTATATAAATGTATAAATTTATATAAAATTTTTACATTGCTGATATATTATGAAAGTTCATAAACTCAATGGTATAAAAGTTTTCTTGTGTAAAGTATTTACAACAGAATTCTTAAGTCAATAAAAATTCTCAGTGCCTTTTTATAAAATTGTATTCTGCTGATTTCATTTACTGTGATTAGTAGATTTAATAATGAGTATTTTGTAAATAGGTAAATTTAAATATTAAAATAAAGCATATTTTTTCAGAGTTGTAATTTATTGTTTATGCTAAAAATAACAAAGTTTTAAATAAATCAATTTCCAAAGAATTTTAATTATAATTTTGAAACTTACCAAGTAATCAACATAAACAAAAAAATAAATACTTGTGTACAGTGTTACATATAATGGCATATCTGTATATCAGGAACAAGTATAAATTTTTAAAATGACAAATAATATAAATGAAATAATTTAAAACCAATGGTCGACAAGGCGTGGGGAACAAGAGACTTTACAGGAGTGTGTCCATGGAGAGAGGTAAACGAGAGACTGTGCAAAGGAAACATTCGACATTATTTGTTTTAGAATGTGAAATTACATTCTAAAACAAATAATTCCATACGTATTCCATATTCCATCCGCGAGTTTCGATACCACTTAGCATTAAAAATACTGGCAACTTTAACACTATTATACATGGCGTGTCGTGACATTTGATGATAAGGAAGCCGTTTCTGTAAGAAGCCGACTTACAGGGGCAATCAGTTAATTGCGTCTCAGGTCCATTCTTATTCGTTTGTTCGATAAGCCAGTTAAAATCGTACACTTCTTTAAATGTATTTTTAATAGATTATCTGACGTACTTAATAAATAAACAAGTTCAATGTAATTAATTACCTCTGTTATTAGATTGAATAGATTCCCTATGCCCTTTTAACTGCCAAATCTTGCTTTGAGAAAAAACATATAACATTTGTTAATTTAGATATAATAAATCTATTAGCCATAATTATCTTGTTATAATTTTCAATATTTATTTTATATTGTTTACTAATGTTAATTTCTATTCTGCTTTGATTTCCAAATTGCTTCAATTTTACGAAAGAATCTATATAACATTTACGATTTTCGTGTCTTGCCAGCTTTACTCAAATTGTTTAAATTGTCAAAGCCATTCTTATTCCACACACTAATTTCATTTGAAAATAGTAGGCAAGGCCAACAAAACAATTTTTACATTTTTATGCATCACGTAAAATGTGCATTTTTATGCACAAAGCCATTTTACATCTTCATAAATTTTATCGTGAAAGTGTCTAATAAATTTTTTTGTTGATGTATTTATATTTCATTTAGGCATTGGTCTTTCTCTTTTAATAGTGTTTTCTTTCTCATTATATGGTCTCCAGCCAAAACTTTTTTGAAATAAATTATCAATATCACAATTACATTCTGAATCGCTAGCCATAATATAAGGGCTAAAATTAAAAATAAAATTATAAAAACTTGTTAAAATAAAATGTGTGATGGATATACAATTATACATACCTGGTACAANTGTTTCCACTCCAGTCGGCGAGCTATGTCAGGGATAAAGTCGAATGTTAATCTTCCAGTGTCACTGTTGTTCCATTCTTCTTGCCACTGATGGAGGGCAATTTGATAGCTCCAGTGCTTGATTTTGGAGAGAGGAATTTTGCTGTAGCTGGAGGGCAAGGTTGAGACTGCGGCGGACTTGGCAAGGCGGTCAGCGGCCTCATTGCCAACAACGCCAGAATGCCCACGCACCCACTTAAATTGGATATTATGTCCGTGACTGTTGTTGGAGAGAAGCTGGTGAATATGGAGGACGTTGTCACCCCGTTTCCCTTGATTGGTGATAGAGTAAATCGCAGTAATACTATCTGAGTATATTGTGATAGATTTGCTATGAGGAAACCATTCAGCAAAGACGTGGTCAATAGCCTTTGTAATGGCCAGAATTTCAGCTTGGGGAACAGAACAATGGGGACCAAGCTTAAATGCTGAACGATGAGTTTTCCCAGTTTGATGGTCATAGAGAACAAATGCCGCTCCAACTTTGTTGTCGTCTTTTGATCCGTCAGTGAAGATGGATATGTCGTTAGTTTCATTGTAAGTAGAGATGTTATTGCTGGCAGATGGATAGTCATACATTGTGTTTGAAGTGGGGTCCTTGAGTTTGATCCCGAAGGTTAAAATGTCATTTTTAAGGTCGTTGGGTAACTCCGAAAGTGTGTTATTATTCCTGATATTATCTAGTGGGTTTTTGTTAAGAAACAGGTTGTTGAATTTCCAGTTCCTAGCCATCATCCTGGCCTTGATGTGAACTGGTATTAGACCGGCAATCACCAAAAGGGCAGAAGTCGGGGCTGTCCGGTAGGCCCTGCAAATCCTGAGGGCAGCTACCCTTTGGGCTTTTGATAGTTTTTTCTGGATGTACACTTTCTGGGTAGCATCAGCCCAAATGGGGGCCGCATAGAGCAGAATGGGCTCGATTGCCCCAAGATAGATGTGTTTAGCTGCCTTATAGCCTATGCCCCAGGTATTCTTAGCAATGCTAATGAGAGCATTCGAAGCCTTGGTTGCCTTAGCTACTACCATATTGACATGGCTAGACCATTGAAGTTGCTGTTCAAGCTTAACCCCAAGGTATGTGCACTCCTTAACCCGGGAGACTCTTACCCCATCGATCTCTATACGAGGGCTCTTCTGAAGAGGAGTGTTTTTCGAAAAGATGATGTAGTAACACTTGGAGTAATTGATGGGCAAGTTAATCTCCGCACTCCAGCTTGAAATTTTTGCTAATAGATTGTTACACAGGACTGACAGCCTGTCACGGTTTTTGTCAGATACCAGTATGACGGTATCGTCTGCGTACCCCTGTATGAGGTGATTGCCATCTTCGATGTTATTAATTTTTGTAAGGAGCTCGCTATGGACAATAGTCCAAAGACCGGGCCCTGAAATGGAGCCCTGTGGACAGCCCTTGGTGACGTCATAGGTATAGTTGACTTTGTTCACTAGGAAACCAGCTTTTCTGTCAGCAATGAAGCTTTTGATTAAATAGAATAGGTTCCTCGGGCAACAGTGATTCTTGAGTTGCTGCAGAATTGCAGGCCACCACAAGTTGTCAAAAGCCCCACGAAAGTCGATTGAGGCCAGGAGTGTGTGTTTTCCTTCAGTTTTGGCACTCTTGATATAATTGGTGATCGTTGTTAGAGCTGTTGTTGTCGATTTCCCGGGTGTAAAGCCATGCTGATGGGAACTTAGGAGGTTTCTCTTTCTCAGGAAGGCCAGTGTTCTTGTGATTACCAGTCTGTCGAGGACTTTCCCAATAATCGGGAGCAGGCTAATTGGTCTGTAATCCTTTGCATATTCTGGAGTCTCGTTTGGGCGCTTCCTGATGAATTTAACCACAGCGTATTTCCAGTCTTTTGGGAAGTACCCGAGAGAGAGGCAACGATTAAACAGGGTTACAAACGTAGTCGGGGTGGCTGCGAATGCCTCCTTAATCATAATCCCTGTGATACGGTCTACTCCAGGGGCTTTCTTGTTGTTGATCTTATGAATTGCATGATTGACTTCGTTATATGTAAAGTAACGATCATCTTCTTGGTTAGTTGATTGAGTGGCATTATTACGGATCTCGCTTTGAGTCTCTGTGTCACTGGCAGGGTCGTCCAGAGGAAAGTGGTACTTAAAGAGATTGTCAATGGTATCCTCCAGTGTACTGGTGTAGGAACCCTCAGTCGTTTTAATGGATGATGGTATATCCACCTTTTCTTTCTTTTTAAAAGCTGTGTAGTATGGTTCGCACCAAGGATCATTGAACCTACTACAGAAACTCCTCCAGACCTGGTGCCTTTTTTTGTTAATAAGAGTCTTATATTCATTGAAGCTTGCGATATACTCAGCCTTCTGTGTAATCCTGATCTGATCGTTTGTTTGATGCTGGTAACGCTTACGGAGTTTACGTACTTTCTTGCGTTGATTAGTTAGTTCGCTGTCCCACCATGGGGCATTAGTTGTTGATTTTGTCTTTTGTTTACTTGCTAGATGATAACACTGTTGCAAAAGGTTCGTGAACTTCTTAATACAGTTGTCTAATTCATTTTCGTTCATGTCGATAATTGGAATGTCAAGGTGCCAGTAGTCACGTACCAGTTGCTGGAATGTAGGCCAGTGCGTATGATGGTAATATGTAAGGTTGTTAGAATTTTCTTCATCAATTTGTATTTCTGTCTTAATGTAGCGGTGGTCGCTGGCGCTCGGCTCAGTCATAGTCGAGCAGAATGAGATTCTAGGTGCCATATGAATATTGGCCAGGGAGACGTCCACCCAGCTTTCTCCCCTTGAAGAATAGTAAGTGGCAAGGGGACTGGTGTTGCATGAAGTGAGGTATAATGCTGCCACAAATTCCTGCATCCGATAGCCCCGACCATCTTCTATGGGGCTGTGCCATAAAAAGGATTTTGCGTTTGTGTCCCCGCATATAAGCCATGGTTTATCAGCGATAGACCTGCTGATTTGGTCTAGGTCGGTGATCAT
>NW_019384586.1:1268982-1292394 GCF_000671375.1 Centruroides sculpturatus | reverse complement strand
CAGCTACAATACATTTATTTCAAATAATTACAAATATAGAACTCTTTGAGAGCACAATATATTTTGCCTTCTATATCTGCTTTATTTTTTCATTGATATACAAATAAATAATATAATATATATTTATTAGTTTAAGTTAAATATATACAGTGGATAAATAACAAATACATTATTATTCTGCCAACTTAAGCAGGGTTGCTCAGATTCAACCGAAACACTTACAGATTAATAACTTATTTGTTTAATAACGAAGTAGTTAATGTTAATATGTATTATTTACTTATAGACTGCATTCATATTTAATTAAATTTTCTTATCATAGAATGAAGTAAAACTAAATTTTATTAAAACAATATAAATTTATATTGTTCATGGTGTATACAATATTTTTGTTTAATTATCAAATGTATTGTTTAATTGTGTTAATTATATAAATGTATAAATTTATATAAAATTTTTACATTGCTGATATATTATGAAGTAACAGGCATGAAATGGTATAAAAGTTTTCTTGTGTAAAGTATTTACAACAGAATTCTTAAGTCAATAAAAATTCTCAGTGCCTTTTTATAAAATTGTATTCTGCTGATTTCATTTACTGTGATTAGTAGATTTAATAATGAGTATTTTGTAAATAGGTAAATTTAAATATTAAAATAAAGCATATTTTTTCAGAGTTGTAATTTATTGTTTATGCTAAAAATAACAAAGTTTTAAATAAATCAATTTCCAAAGAATTTTAATTATAATTTTGAAACTTACCAAGTAATCAACATAAACAAAAAAATAAATACTTGTGTACAGTGTTACATATAATGGCATATCTGTATATCAGGAACAAGTATAAATTTTTAAAATGACAAATAATATAAATGAAATAATTTAAAACCAATGGTCGACAAGGCGTGGGGAACAAGAGACTTTACAGGAGTGTGTCCATGGAGAGAGGTAAACGAGAGACTGTGCAAAGGAAACATTCGACATTATTTGTTTTAGAATGTGAAATTACATTCTAAAACAAATAATTCCATACGTATTCCATATTCCATCCGCGAGTTTCGATACCACTTAGCATTAAAAATACTGGCAACTTTAACACTATTATACATGGCGTGTCGTGACATTTGATGATAAGGAAGCCGTTTCTGTAAGAAGCCGACTTACAGGGGCAATCAGTTAATTGCGTCTCAGGTCCATTCTTATTCGTTTGTTCGATAAGCCAGTTAAAATCGTACACTTCTTTAAATGTATTTTTAATAGATTATCTGACGTACTTAATAAATAAACAAGTTCAATGTAATTAATTACCTCTGTTATTAGATTGAATAGATTCCCTATGCCCTTTTAACTGCCAAATCTTGCTTTGAGAAAAAACATATAACATTTGTTAATTTAGATATAATAAATCTATTAGCCATAATTATCTTGTTATAATTTTCAATATTTATTTTATATTGTTTACTAATGTTAATTTCTATTCTGCTTTGATTTCCAAATTGCTTCAATTTTACGAAAGAATCTATATAACATTTACGATTTTCGTGTCTTGCCAGCTTTACTCAAATTGTTTAAATTGTCAAAGCCATTCTTATTCCACACACTAATTTCATTTGAAAATAGTAGGCAAGGCCAACAAAACAATTTTTGCATTTTTATGCATCACGTAAAATGTGCATTTTTATGCACAAAGCCATTTTACATCTTCATAAATTTTATCGTGAAAGTGTCTAATAAATTTTTTTGTTGATGTATTTATATTTCATTTAGGCATTGGTCTTTCTCTTTTAATAGTGTTTTCTTTCTCATTATATGGTCTCCAGCCAAAACTTTTTTGAAATAAATTATCAATATCACAATTACATTCTGAATCGCTAGCCATAATATAAGGGCTAAAATTAAAAATAAAATTATAAAAACTTGTTAAAATAAAATGTGTGATGGATATACAATTATACATACCTGGTACAAAATATTCAATTGTATGAATATACTGTACTTTTAAAGAAAATCATAATTAAATATAGTTTTGTGAAGAAACATACATAAAAATAACATAAAATATTCTTTACTTTTTAAATATTAAAACAATCCACTTAGTTAAAACTGCTCCCTACCAGGCTCATGAATGGAATCAGAGATGATCTTGGAGGTGTGCAGTGTGTGCATGCATGCCAAATCCCGAGGGTGCTGATACCGGTTAATGTCAAATGCCTCTTTGTCGCATCACTAGTGTATCTCAAAGGATGTGACAAGATGGTTGTAAATTTTAAACGTTTCTCACCATAGTTGTAAAAATCTAAATATGTTAAACTTAATAGTCATTTGTTTTAGGACCAGGTGTCCACAGAAATTTCCAAAATTTACAACTTTTTAGTCACTCTTCATGAACTGGAAAAATTTGTTTATATTACGTCTAATATTACGAAGAAATCACTCCCCACTGTACTCAGCTAGAAATTGGTTCAGTTAAGCTTTCGTTTAACTAAAATTCCGGTTCTTTCGGCAGGATTTTATTTATGTCCCTAATTCCCTAATCTTTTAATTATTTAACTACTACTTAAGTAGAAATAAATTGAAACCGCTTACTTTGAACTTGAATATTTGTAGTCTTGGGAAAAAAGTGGAAAGACAAATTTTTATGAGAAACGGATACATAAATCGTAAATTTGAGGAAAATAAATTCTAGAGCTTTTTCTGTACCTCGTGCATCTCTCTCATTCATTAAATTTAGTTGTAAATGATGCTACCAAAGTAACCGTTAATTTTTTAATATTGTACAAGAATTGTACACATTTTTTTTCTACATCCCTTTATAGTGATATTACGATTTCGTATGTCCCGAAATCGTAATATCACTGGTTTAACATTGAAATCCGTAAGTAATATGAGATGGGAGAGCGGAATAAAAATATTTTAATGGATTTTTTTAAACTCTTGTCACCTATAGAGAACTATCATAAAAACATACCAGTAAATTCCTATCGGTTGGGTTAAGTTATAAATCTCGTGATTCACATAATGGGGCGAGGGCGGCCAAATATCTAGCAGGCAAGCGGCTAACATCCCGGAACCCGTCCTGGATAGAATCATTGGAAACGTTTTAGTGTGTAGCTTCCACCAGCTAAACCGGGTGAGGTTGGTTCTCTTAAAACGCATGCGCATAATCTGGCTGTTTGGAAGCTGAAATACAGTAGTTTTATGCGGTTGCCAATTGGCAGCCCCCTGTGTGCTTTGTTCATCTGTCACTACCATATTTTCAAGATGGCGACTGGACAACATAAATTATTTTGTGTTCTACGCTTTGTGAAGTGTGGGTCCGTAACAACTGTTCAGTGTTATTTTCGCCGACAATATGGTGTTGAACCACCTACTGCCCAGAGCATTGGGCGATGGTATGAACAATTCCAAGACACGGATGTTGTCACGTGTTTGCTGTAAGTTTACAAAGTGCGTGTGCCGGGCTGTGAACGGCTCACGTATTTGTAAAATCTAAGTGACTCGTACAACATGGAATTCATATAAAACGGAATTATCAACAGTGTTATAGGGGGACCGACTGTACAACAACAGGCCTAGCCACGAATGCCGTCATTTTGTAAGATGGCCGACATTGATGGCCTGTGATTCCTACTTAATTAACTAGAGTGTATTTACAAATATCGTTAAACTTTCCAGCTATTTTTACACCCAATTTAGTTTATTTCATTTAATTTTAACAGAAATATAATTAAAATGAACTGATTCTTAATCCTCTTATCGTTAATAAGCCACACACAGACACACCATCATTTGTAACAAGTTTTCGTAGTATTGCATTTAATAATGACTTCTGGTTGCCATTCTTTAAAAATATTTCCCTATACTTAGAAGATTAGCTGGAACGTTGAGAATAAGCTGTTCGATGAACTTTATAATTCCGAACTGTACGTCATCACACTGAGATGCTATCTTGTCAAGCATTGCAAAAACGTAAAACCGAAGCTGCAAAAGAGGAGAAGTCGAGTTTTTATAACGATTAAATAAGTTCTCAAGTTACGACCATCTTTTCACAGATTCACATTATCCAAAATCCATGTTAAAATTCCGTTGGTGGGCCTGTTGTAGTTGGCTGTGGTAGTACACTGATTTGACCTAAAAGTGCCGCGTAAGTTAGCCCGGATATAAGGAGCCTTACTCCTACGGGTAGGGCAAAATCTGTTTAAGGAAATAGGTCGAGAGCATTTAAGTTCCCCATCGTTTGCCTTTTTTTTTGCCCATAGCAGTAAAGTTGCTCAAGCATCTCTTAGAACATTCATATTTATTTTGCTTTTAGAAAATTGTTTATGACTAGGTTTAAGTAGTGGGCTGCACAACGAATATAACGTGCCAAGCCTTTGTATGTACTGTACCGAATATTTGCTCGAATTCCAGAATGCATGCTAGACATACTGGTAGCTTCGTTCAAAACCAAGTTCTCTGAATTTTCACATACTTAAGTTATTTTCCGGAAATAAACCGAAAATTTTCCGCTCCAATTTTCTTCGCTGTTTGTCCGCCACTGTAGTAAAACATCAGGATCTTGCGTCTCGATCTTGAATTTTAAGTCTCAGTCTTTTGTGTTGGTCTAGGTCTCTAGGATCTGGTTTCACATCACTGCATATACAGTAGTAATAGATAATGCTTTATAAATGTAATAAATAGAGTGATACATACTCTTCCTAAATATGTGTTGTTAGGTAAAACAATAAAATAAAATATTGAGAGAAAATCGATTGATATAGATCCAAACCAAAGCTGGGTAGACTAAATAAAGGAGTGGATAGTATAAACGTTCTAAATTCGCGAAAATTAATTTCTGCTTTCGAGGAGACGATATTCGTGTACAGTAAAATCACAACAGTAATTTTGAATCTTGAACAAATACCAAATTAAAATTAATAGCACTGTACAGTACATGTATCAATATTGCCTATACCTTAAGTTTTTTTTTTTTTTTTGTTTTAATAGCTCTACTGGCATCTTGTGATTACACAAAATAGTTGGAATTTTCTATAAAAAATAAAATTACATTTTTATTTATTTTTGTATTAATTCCTCTAATCTAATGATAATTGTTTTATTACGTATTGCTGAAAAGATAAAATTATAAATAATCTAAATAATAACCGATATTTATAAACATCAATTACTTAATGCCGTTAGCGTATCTTGTTTTGAATTGTTACGTTAAAAAATGTTCTAATGGATTGAGATAATATATTTATTGCTATTTATATTCTTTATCTTACGCGAAAATTCTTTATCTATTGTTTTTACATAAATTGTAAAAATATAGAAGATTCTGTTATAACTATGCAAAAATTATTAATATTCAATGCAATTTGGAATGATAAAATATTTTAATACTGTATTAGCTCTTGACCTGCTATTTTATACTATGTATCCATGTATAAAACCGTAAATATAAAATACAAATTCCGATACTGTGGAAAACATAAGTAATAAAATCCATAAAACACAATAAAAAATATTTGTTATGATTCTAATATGATTGTTATTGAACGAAAACCAGTTTACTACCGTATATTCCGGCATACCCAGGAAAATCATCTCAAAAGTCGGGAGTCGTCTTATACGCCGGAATATATGGTATTTATTTTCTATTATGCTAGTATAGCAGTACTGTACATTACAGTTTTTCTTTTTTTAATTCTTTTTCCGTTCCCTGGACACTAAGAGAACCTGTTTAATTAATGCTATTGTGTTTGGCCCAACCCCAGGAAATTTTTCGACCCGTCCGGATTCCTTCCCGGGTCCCCTACAGCTGTAGCGAACCGTTTTGAATCCGCATGCCATATAGTTATAATATTTATTCGTACCGAAGTTTTAAACTTCGAATAACTATATTTATATAAATTGAACGAATATGCTTTAATTAGAATGAATGTAGAGAAGACGATTGAAAAAAAAGAGATGATTGGGTGATAAACCGAAAGAAAAACAGAGATAATAAACCGAAATCGTTTGATACGTTACGTGCAGATAATTTCTCCTGACATGCCACTTTGGGCCGCGTGCCCAAAGTGGCATGTCAGGAGAAATTATCATAGGTTCTCATCCCTGCTCTAGGCCATCACTATAACAGCTTGGCCATCCGGATGTCAAAGAGTATGTATTAAAACTATACGCAGCTTCGGCACGAAATACAGGTCTAGGGCGCAAAAGTTTAGGGCAGCAAAAACTCTGGGCCGCCCCTGGCTATACGACATATCCTTTTATTGATAGTTATCGCTTTGGCTACACTGCTAAGGCGTCGTTTCCTTGCCATGGACGGTGCTAGGGTGGAGCGAGAGTGAGCGCCAGTCGGGAGCGTCCCTACATTAGAGCACGTGTCGCGTCCTACATTAGTGCCCTTGTCGTTTTCCTAAACCCAAGGGGTACCCAAATCCCATTATTAACAAATGATAGAAAATTTATGACTTTTACCCTATTCTGCAAATATAAAAGAAACTAATCAACGATATTTGTCCATTGTCCCATGTAACTTCGTCATACGTCGACAAAAACTTGGCCTTTAAATCAAGGAACGTTTTTTATTTTCGAGGCCAACCGGTGCTACCTTGTGAGAGCGTTCATTCGACGTTAAATTATAGTTTGAAGCTTCTTGCATAATGTGTGATGCCCTTTTTTTTATAGCTTCTTCCCTCCTTTTCTATAGTCTGCAGGTGTCATCGGCACCAGTCTGCCCTGAAATACTTTATTCGAGTTTACCTATACTCAGAGCCGGCCCTACCATAGGGCGAACGGAGCAGCCGCTCCAGGCGCTAAGCCTTAGGGGCGCCTCAGTGGTAAAGAAAATTAAAGGGTATAAATTAGGGGCAACCAGGGGGCGCCATAATAGGATCTCGCTCCATCCTAACACTTGCCTCGAGCCGGCACTGCCTATACTGATCATTATTGGGGTCTTCTTTAAATTTGAATTGGTTATTATCCAATAATTACATGTTCTCATTAAACTTTATTTAATCATTTGTCTTATCGAAAATCGATCGCTAAATTTTAAAAATTAGTCTGTTTGATAAAATGTGGAGATAATACTCGCTCATTAAAACAATACTCCAACTTCCCAGAATAAAAATCCTTGCGCCGTTACTGTTTCTCTCTCTAGAAACCCAGCATTGGGTTGGGTATCGTTGAGCGGAAAAAATCTACGTAATCATTACGATATATTTAATGTAGTGAAATCATATATATAGCGTAATATATAATTATATACAGTACAACATACGTCAAACCAGGCATAACATCAAAAAGTTATCGAGCTTTTAGATTACAAACAATACAAAAGATGCATAGTTTCTTTTATCAACTGCAGTAAAAGATAATATAGTATAATCATATATATACTCTACTATACTACATGACTATATCAGTATACGTATCTTATACAACAAAATATACAACATATACATATACTGATACAGTATATTATTACTGTTAAATCCTGCATGTACTAATATATAGTATATGACACACACTATATATAAATTTTATATATAATGTAACATAATTCATATATGCAATGGTAGTATTGCTACAATAGAAGAAAATTTTACGATGACTAATGTAATTACGTCACTAGCATGAGATCTTTAGTTTACAAACTTTTAATGTAACAGATACGTTATTATATTTTTATGATATAGAAAATATGTTAATGTAAATTAATTAAAATAAATGTAATATTAGGAATTTAAAACGTAATAATTCACGAGTTTATTCTACGATGATGTAATATTCGGTTAAGAACCAATGAGTTTAGGGAACGATGATGTCATCGACACGATTGTTGCTAGGAGACTGAAACAGCAGCCTAGTGGGGCAGATTTCGCGGCGGCTGCTTACAAGTTCGCGGGATGGCGTGTAGTTGTCAGGATGAGTTGTCCGTTTTGAAACAAATGATTTCTGAGATTTCTCATCATAGAAATAGAGAAATTAAACAATATTATAAAGAAGGTTAGTAATATTCAATATGTTAATTTATAAATATAAATATTGTCTTTACAAGTTTTAAATACCTTAAAATTTAAATGTTTATTGTAAAGAAATGATTTAAAAATAAGATTAAATGCAAAAGTTTGTATGTAAATATAAATATAAAATCTTCAAGTACATACATTTATTAAAACTGTAATAAAATCAATTAAAATTAGTTTAAAGGTAAATGTCAATAAGTTACATGAGTCATTTTATTGCTGTATTTTGAAATGTTTAATTTGCTTTGATATTATCAATTGTACATATAAATTTTCATAGGTATTCAGCATTGCAATGGAAATAAAGTCAAAATTGAGAATGAATCTAACTTTATTTTAATTTAAATAAGCTAATTAATCATTTTTTTTAGTTGGCTCAAGTATCATATTGGATTTTTAGGTCACTGGAAAAAAGAACTTCTAATGACACTTAAACTTGCATTAATGTAAATAAAATTAGAGTTGTATTGGCACATTATTTTAAATTACAAATTTTAATTAACTTAATTTTTATAATCCGTGCGTTAGGTAAATCAATACCAGATAAATTTTATGGTTTTCTTCTGTTTTTGGATTGTCCCTATACAGTAAACCTGATTTTTAAAAAATGAAAAAAAAGTTGTAAACAATTTAAAAAGTCTTAGATATAAACTAAAATGAACCTTAGAAACTTCAGAGAAATTGCTTTATTACAATTAAATATACATTCCAGTCCAAAACATAAGTGTAACTGTTAAATTTGCCTAGTTTGCCTAAATGGAATGGCATGGAACATGTGACCAGAACATTATGTTCTTTATGCAACAAAATACTTCAAATGCAAAACTTGAATCTAAATTAAATTGTCCCAAAAACAACAAGAAAAAATAAACTTTTTGTACAAAAACTTGATTAATATGGTGTGCAATTGCCTCCTGCATTTGCATGTTCTATGTAGCAATTGCTCTTGCCAGTTATAATGTAGTTTGTTGGTTCTGTTGGGAGATGGCTGGATGGAACTTTATATTTCACACTTTGCTTGAATAAAATGAAGTTGAAATGTCTTCGGATAAAAAGCATTTCGGGCGTATTATGTTTTGTGAGTTTTGGAAAGGATATGATGTATAAACTGAAAAATTTTTGTAATGTTTATGGAGAAGATACTCCTAAATGAATGTGAATGTGTCAAATGTAGTTTAAAAAGTTTTGTTTGGGAAATTTTGAACAAAGGATACAGAGTGAACCAAAAAGATGTTGATGAAGTAATGTTGAAGGGAGAAAATGTTAAAAATTGACAAATTATTATACAGTATTTAATGTGTTTGGTTATATATAACCAAACACATTAAATACTGTATAACACATTTTTATATATAACCAAACACATTTTGGTGTGTTTGGTTATATATAACCAAACACACCAAAATGAGAAAAAAAAAAACACTAAAAACATACAATAGTAACGTGAAAGTGTGAGATGACTTGGATGCGTAGCAGATTGCGTTTATGCTTTGAGTACAGTTCAAACTTTGAAGTAAACTTTTGTTAAATTCAGTGTTTTAATCCTGAGGTGTTTGAAGTTAGTTGTTTAAAGAAGTTACTTGTTTAAAGTATGAGGTCCTACCACTGTGTTTTGTTTGCTTGTTTTTTTTTTCCTTTAATCAAATTTAAAATTTGTGCAAAGGAAAAAATATTACAAGGTACTAGATAATTTGAAATAAACAGATATTTGATTTTTAAATCTTGTTAACATGCAATAGTGCAATAGTTAATTTTCAGGTTTCTATGGAAAAAATGATGACTTCAGTATCTGTCAGCCAATACAGTGTAGATTCAGATTTTGATAATTGCTGGAATTTTCAATGCAGTCTCCCATGTATCATAGTGATATTCTTTCCTAAATTAATGTGTAGAGATGATCTTAAATAAACAACTGTTTAATTTAAATATGGAGACTCTTTTTAATATTGGCCACTTCATGAAGATGATGTTTTTAATTAATTAATGTGTTCCTATTAGATTTATTTTTATTTCAAATATATTTGGTACATAAAGAAGTGTCTTTATTTTCTCTACAAAGTTATATAAATGTATAAAGTTCAAAATAAATTTACACAAAATCAAGGCTAACTTTTTAATAGCCAAAATAATATCCACTTTAATATTTGGTCACTGTATGATGATGATGAAAATGTCATATCTTCTTGTAACACAATGAATGAGTCTTAATATCTATCATCACTGCTTTCAAATGATTTTGCATATTTGCAAAAATTTTCCTGGTGTTTGTAAGCTCAATGTGGGTCTATTCTTCTGTCAGCTTCCTCTTCAGTTCTTCCTTTGATGAACTAACATTCTTTGAACTCTAGAACTGAGTTCATCCCATAAATTCTCAATGGGATTGAGGTCAAGCAATTGGGGATTTTTTGATAACTTTGGGGCATTTATAGAGAAGCCAATGGTACATTATATATGCCTTATGTTTGGGATTGTTATCTTTGTAAAATCTGAATGTCTTTGTTTTCTCCAGCTTTTCTGCATTTTTGTGCAAGCATTTGTTGAGAATTGTCAGGTAATGTTCTTTTGTCATGGTTTTTTCAATGAATTTCAATTTGCCCACACCAGCTATAGATATGCACCCACACATCATGTTGTCACCTCTGTGTTTTACAGTTGCCTGTAAATTTTTTTTTTTTGTTCTTCATTTGTTTTCTGTTACACTAGAACTCTACCATCGGATTGAAAAATGTTGAATTTACTTTCATCTGCAAAGATGATATCTGTCCTCTATTCCAATGATTTGTTCATGTGGAAGTTTGCAAAGTCTAACATTTTTTTTTTTTTTATTCATTTTGCTGACATAGGGTTTTTCCCCTTTCTACTCTTTCATTGTAGCCCTTACTTCACAGGACCGTCCACACTATCTCTGGGTGTACTTGCTTTCTATATTCTTGCAACAGCTCTGCTGTAATTTTAGGGTTTTTCTTCACCTTTCTTGTGACAGACACCTTTTGCAGTCACTCAGTTTACATGGTTGATCTTTCTGCAGTATATTTTCTATCCTATTTTCTTTTTGGAATAGTTGTATGTTATTACCAACTGTACTGTGTGGTATATTTAATGCATGAGCAATCATACTGTGCAAATCCCATTTTATGGTTTAAGATTACTAGCTGATGCTGCTCAAACATTGTATTGTGACTTTTTCTCACCATTTGAAGCATTGTACTTCCCTAATCCTGTTAACATGAATTCTCTAATAGCAGCATGAGAAATGATGTATTGCAGTGATGTTGATTTGCATATCATCATCAAAAATAGCCACAATTGCCATGTCTCTGTAGTGGCCAAATATTAACCGCTATCCGATGCGGTGGTCGTAGTAATTAGGGCCATTCAGAGCCATATGACCACCGGCAGTCGGAGCCAACTTTATAGATGTGTGCAAGAGGCCACCACTAGGGTGTAAAACAATGTCTTACAAAACCATGATAATTTAACCTTGAGTGAAATTACATTGGTTATAGCAATGCTGGGCAGTCAGATGTCTCTGTACAACCCTAATTAGTACGACCGGTGGTGCCTCGGATAGCACCGGCAGTCTTAAATGTGTTAAAATGTGATTCTGAGCCATTGTCAAGAAGAATAGGATCAAACTATTGGTACTTCAAGCTCAAGACGTTTGTAATGATGAAATAATACACGTGGGACATTACCTACATTCTGTCACCTGGAATGGCTGAATATTAATGTGTCTGAATATTTTTCTGTTTATGAAACATTGATTCTATAATCTAGAGATGATCTTATTAAATATGTTTATGATATTGTATTTCCTGCATTAATATCACTGTCCTAAATGAATAACAAGTCAAAATTGACTAAAATATTTTTTGATATTAATCATGATATGATACACATATATATTTATACTAACTTGTAAGATAATATTGATATACAAATATATTGTGTGTGTTGTACAGATATTTGCTTTATTTTAGTTCATGTTTATTAATTCATAATCTGATTTTTAAAATGTTAAATATTAATTCAATATTATTTAAACATTGTTCCATATAAGTTAAAAATTACACTAAATATTTTTTTTATTTGAAGATAGTGGTTTTGTATTGTTAAATCCATCTACCTTTTGGACGGATTTATTTGTGCGATTTTTTTTACATCATGAAGATGATCAAATCAGAGATGATTTACTATTTTTTGTTCGAAAACAACCAAAAAGATGTAATACTAGAATTATTCCTCAATTTGAGGTAAGTTAGATATTTCTTGCTAAAGTTTATACATTTGTATTTTAATAATAGAATTACATGTAGTTTCTAAAGTTCTTTTGTTATTAAACAAAAGAAAAAGATTTGTTATAAAATCTATACAAAATTACAAATAAGTATAATGTAATTTTATGTGGATAACCTGTGGTAGTGTATAACTTGCAATGGCACTCTGTAGAAAATTGCAAAAAAATGAAAATTAAAGCTTTCATATAACCTATCCTACACCTTATAGTTCTGAACAGTCATTGAAAACTAGATAATTACTAGTATATAGTTTAGAAGTTGCTGTCTCAAGCATTAAAATATTGCTTTTTCTGTTATGGAGGCTCATATTGGGTTGGAGGTGGTGTTATTGAGACCACTCCTAATTATGAAAGCTGTCTTCCATCTAAAATACTCCATTGCAAAACTGCTAGTGTGGTGGTAGATAGATCCTTTTTTAAGGATGACGTGTGGTAAGTTGTTTCTGAGTTGCAAGTTGAGAGAGTGGGTAGTGATGCCAATATATTCACATCTTTTATGTAATTTGTTATTCTTGATGGAATATTAAATAACTTTTCAATCTGAACATGCATTAACAAACTGTACTCACTGACTACCCCCATAATTCAATTGCAGATGTTTATGAATTATCCCAATTATGTAAATTAAATGTAAAATAAATATGATTTATTGCTTTTATTTTATGACTAATTTCCTTAATCAATAATAATAATAATAAACAGAAAAAATTAAAAAAAAATTTATTATCAATATTAAAATAATTTTCTGTTTAATTTTGTTAAAAATGTTTTACCTTTTTAAATACAATCTCATTGCGACTTTTGCTTGTTTTAATAATTTTGTAATTTTTATTGAAAGTCAATGATTTTAATATTTGTTTTAATCATTAATGTTCTTTTGTTTTAACTTGTGATTGGAATTTTAAATGAGCATATACAGTTGACCCCCCATAACACTGTTGATTATTCCGTTTATATGAATTTCATGTTGTCACTTAGATTTTACAAATACATGAGCCATTCACAACCTGTACAACATGGAATTCATATAAAATGGAATAATGACAGCATTCATGTTATATAATTGTATTTCAGCTGAGAGTCCTCTGGTGGATTTCAGGCAGCCTAAGATTAATTTACATAATTGTACATAGAAGCCCAGGATCATTTTGACTAATTTCATTAATGAAAAATTAAGACTATACAAAATAAATTTTGAGTCCTTTTTGCCTATTAATATCCTTTTATTCCAGTCAAGGAACCACAAAAACAGCCTGCAACATGACTGGAATAAAAGGATATTAATAAGTAAAAAGGACTCAAAATTTATTTTGTATAGTCTTAATTTTTCATTAATGAAATTAGTCAAAATGATCCTGGACTTCTATGTACAAAAAGATGCAAGTTTTACACAATCATATAAATGATGATTGTGTCAAGTTGCATCATGTACAATAAAGACACTTGTCTAATGAACATAAATCAATATAAAAATTGTTTTAATTAGACAAAACTTTTTTAAACTCAACTGGGCAATCATTTTCTTAACGACAAAAGATAAGTGGTGGTGATAAACAAAAAGGGTCTAATGGTTATCTAATATATCTGGATACCAGGAAGGGAATTTAGCATTGGCTATCTTTTTCTTCTCTTTTCTCAAGAAAAGGTTATCAAATTTGAAAAAAATTGTTTTACTATAACGACTTATTATCAGATGAGTC
This sequence comes from Centruroides sculpturatus, assembly GCF_000671375.1. NCBI lineage: Eukaryota > Metazoa > Arthropoda > Arachnida > Scorpiones > Buthidae > Centruroides > Centruroides sculpturatus. Next base: position 1,278,382 of record NW_019384586.1, on the reverse strand, counting down.
AATTATCGGTCTTTAATTGCTAAAGAAAAGCTAATTCAATTCAGCAGACTATCCAAATCTGTTTATCAACTGTTTTTTGGTGATCTGTTTATTGACAATCCTTTCAAAATTGGATACACTGCATATTCAAAATAGGAAGATCCAGAGATGATATTTGACAAAAATTCAAAGTTTTAGTTTAATAAATAATTTATGGGAAAACTCTTAAATCCAGTTCAGATATAATTGTATATGTCAGAATTGGTCTTTTGAAACAAAATAGATGACAAAATAACTCAATTGAATCAATCTCCAATACAAAAAGGTTCCCAAAAGGATAAACCATAGAACCAACTTGATGTAAATAAAGAAGCAGCTAGCTTTTTAATAAAAACCATGTGATTCTCGGCTTTCTCAAAAACACTACACTCAAAATGTGAAATGTCAATCACTACATTAACTTTAGAGAGCTTTATCCTTAACAAAGGAAACATAATTAGCAAAAGAACCAGTAATTGATAAATGCCTGGGTAGACCACTTCATTAACAATACTTATATTTTTGCCATTTATAAAAACCTATCAATTTTCTTAGATGCTTGCCCTGTTTAAAAATAATTATTTTATAGTGAAGGATGTTGATCAATAAAATTAATTTAGAGAAATACAGTTAGTCCAACTTCCTCTGAAAATAAAGTGGTGTGACAAAGCTGTGTTGTCTGCAAATTGAAGTTGTTGAACATCAAAAGCACCTAAACTGATGGTGTCATCTCTTAAATCATCAGACACATGAATGATGTTATTGACATAACAAACAGCAAATCATTAAGGCATTGGTTCCCAAAGTGGGTGCTACTGTTCCCATGGGTTGTGAGTAAATCTAGGGGGGGCAAAAAAAGCCAAGTGGTCAGCAGGGTATTGAACGGTGACCATAGGCAAAGGTTGAAAGTCACTAACAACCTTTTCCTTTCCTCTGTTAAATGGGTAAGAAGAAACATTGCATTTAATGGTTTCCAGATGTTGAGAACAATGTATAGTAAGGACACACAGTTTGAGGTTCATAGAAAAGTTTTCTTAAGAATATTTCCAAGCCTTTCTCACACAAAGGAAAATGGGTTAGTGAGTATTGGGTTTTACTTTATGGAACAAAGGAGGCGGTGGATCGAAAAAGTTTCAAAATCACTTCGTTAAGGGAATCATTCTGTGGTAAGCTTTTGTAACATAAAACTTTTAGTTTTATGTTAGAAAAGCTAAACTAGTATCAATGTAACAAAATACAGAAATTGGAGGAAATATCAGAAAATAAATTTAATTTTAGAAATCAACCATGCCAAAACATTTAATGAAACAAAAACATTTTCAACTTAATTTAATAGTTCATCAGTTGAACGTTCCAAGTAGAACATATTTGAATAAAAAGAACATTCAACAAATACCAATAAAATAAAACAAAATACAGTGGAACCTTGGTATACGACCTTAATCTGTTCCTGGTGTTTGGACTTATACCGAATAGGACGTATACCAAACCAACCTTTCCCATAAGAAGTAATGTAAAAATGATTAATTTATTCTAATGTAAAAAAAATGGCTCACTTTATACACCTTGCTTTCCTGGCTAGTTCCTGTTTGATTTTTCATGAGATCAGCATGTATCTTTTTAGCTTTCTCGCAAATAATAAAGCTTCTGATAAACTGTCTCCAGCACACTGTTTTTCAGTTATCCAAAGCAAAAGCAATTTCTCAACATGATCTAATGTCTTCGATCTCTGTTTAGAAATTGATTTAACCCCTTTCACAACATTAGCAAATTTAATAATGTCTTCATTTTTCATGATTGTCGATATTGTCGTTCTCTGAATACGGTATGCAACAGTTAAATCTCGAACACGCATGCCATCTTCATATTTCTCAACAATCTCTTTTTTCAGTTCCGTTGTGATTCTAGTCATTTTTTATTTTTCTGATGCCTTTTTGCAATTCATGATTAATAAAAATAATAAAATTTTACTTACAAATTAAAATCAGAAGAAATTTAACAAAGTAATAAACCGTGGCACTGCGAACGTCTAGTCTGGTCTAATACACCGATAGTGCAACTTGTTCATAGATAGCGCGTATAATTGAATTAAGTTGTATACTGAACAAAAGTCATATACCGAGCAAAATTTGTTTCGCCCAACAGGACATATTCTAAAGCAGATGTATACTGAGGTACCACTGTATAAAATGTATGTTTAACAAAATAATAATGTAAAAGTTTCCCCTGTAAAGGACAGTCAAGTTAGAGTTTATACAGAGACCTCCAGGTAGTATATAGTGAGTCCCTGTATTCCTGTTATTAATACATATAGAAGTTTTATTGGCCTTATATATTTCTAAGATCACCTAAATGCCTAAATATATTGAGATTCTTAGCTATTCTGATGATTGTAGCATCTTCACACACAACCTGTACTTTCTATTGAGTGGCATATGCTACTAATGTCGTGTGCAAAGTTTCTTATCAATTTGTTCTTATTACTTGTGTTCCTTAAGACTTTGTTGTAGATTTTGTTTTGTAACCTGATCTATACTAGTATTCTGTTAAACTGCATATCCTCTATTCTGATTTATCTGATTATAGTAGATACTGTTGGTGTCTATTATATCAAGACAATTGTGAAACAACATGGCATGGTTGATATAATGCTTGATCAACTCCTTCCAGTCATCCAAGATTATATAACCATATCCTGAGTACAAAAGAAGACTCAAGATTTCTTTGCCTTGAATAAAATATACAGACAAGTGGCCAAATGCAATAATATGAACATGATATATAAACATAACTCTACTATTTTCAAGATCTTACAACAAGGTGCAGTAAAATCACAATGATTCCTCTGGAATTTATTTAATAGACTACTTGTAAAAGCATTCTATATTTAGAATCTGCTAATGTTCAGTAACGATCAATGATTGATTCAGGCCACTGAAAAAGGAATTTATTTTCTTTATTTTCTAAACTAGTGTAATTCTGAGCTTCTGATTCCATAAATTTATTAATGCCATTCAAAGTTTATTTATCAGAAATGCCCAATTCTTATAATTAGTAAATAAAACTGCTAGAATAACACTGCCAAATGCTTTTTTATAATTAATGAAGTTAGATAATAAGCATTGCTTTTTCTATGATGATTATCTACAAATTACAGAATGAAGAATCAAGACATTATATAAAGTATTCTTTAGAGTTGAAAAAAAATTGTATTGTGTGGATCATTTTCCTCTCCCTCTCAGCCATTTACTCAATTTTTTTGCCAAGATTATTGTGAAAATTTTTCAAACTACAGGTAACAACAAAATTAGCTAAAAGTTGCCAGGCTGATCTGTTGAATCCTCTTATGAATAACTTTGAAAAAATAAACACACTGAAAGCAAAAATATCCAGCAAGAACAAACTTCAATAAATTAAACAAATGTTTTTGACAGTTTTATATCATCATCATCAAGTTAAGTTACAATAGAATGAAAAAGGAAGATGGAACAAGATTTTGAATTTGAATGAATTAGTTTCTCTTTATCCCTATTGCACAATGAAGCGCTGTTTTCAATAGACATTAGGCTTTACTTTACATCCATCTTTATTTTGAGATTGGATATAACACATAAGACTTTGTCAGGTTATATTCCTCTTTAGTTTCTTGATATAGATAGGATTCAAAAGAATTTGGATCAGTTATGAACTTGAAAGAATAACCTTGGTATTTTAGTTGGTAATTTTTCTCACAATTTCCTAAATGAGGAAAAACACTCATATATCAACAAGATAACTGAATGAATACTGAATGATAACTGAATGAATGATAACTGAATGAATGATAACTAAATGAGGAAAAACACTCAGAGTATCAACAAGAAATAGCATAGACCGAGTCTGTTTCCAATTCCCTGTTTCCTTGAATTTGAGTTTGAAGAAACAACAGTTATTTTAAATCTACTTATAATTACTCTATAATATCAATCAGTTCTTTCTCAAAAACCACTCAATTGAATTACTTTATCTAGATTCGCATCATATGTACATTTTATGTTGTCTTTTATATAATAATCATCTCTTATAATAATTCTATATTTCCATTAAGTTTTTTTTCTTGTTTTACTATTGCTAATAGTTTTTTTTCTCTTCAATCTGGATCTCATACATAAATCTGAAGTAAGTATTATTTTTTCCTTCTCTTTATTACTGAAATCACCTTTTTTTTCCCATAATTCTTTAATAATCAAATTCCTATCATATGAGGAATTTAATGATATTTTCACTATAGGTTTGGTTTCACTGTTGGATAGTCTGACCAAACTTTCTATATAACTATTATTTATCTGCAAGTCCTTTTTTATGAAATAATTAATTTCCTTTTTATTAGTGAAAGTTTACAAAAACTTTCTTGTCAAATGAGGAGAGGCTCAGGAGTTTACCAACACTCATTATCCAAACAGAGCAACAGGATCAATGATCTCTACAATGATACCCTTGCTCGTTGTTTCTGACAGGTGTTGAAGAAGAGAGAGAAACAGACCACCTTGGACATGTTTTTCAAGAAGCCAGTTGCCAAAAAACAAAGAATGGAACAAGAGGAGATGACCATGCAAGCACCGGTAGCCTCTCCTGAATCTGACTCTGATTAAAAAACAATAAAAAGAGACCTGCTGCAATGTGTAAAAAGTCTGTATCTCTATGAATGTGTGAAGAAAGTGTTCCTCCACCTCCTTCTCACAACATCGACTACCTGGCATAATTGGTGACTGCTCCATTTTCATTTTTTTTAATGGTTAAGTACGGTTATTTTATGCTGTGGAATGAATTATATGTTTTAACATGCATTTCTATGGAAAAATACGTTTCGTATAACAGACTTTTCACTTAACGGAAGTGCACCTGGAACGGATTAAGTATGTTATACGAGGCACTACTGTATTCATAAATTTTTGTAGCTCTTGAGGTCACAGGACTGACTACTTTTGTTAAAAACTTCTTCTAATTGATGATAATCTTCAGTGGTTGTATCACTCAATTGTTTTTCTTTTTCCTTTTCCTTGAGATTATTCTTGCAAGGTCGCTGCACCCCCTTTGCATATCATCTTGGCACATCTGTTGTGGAGATTGAGGCAAGGGACCCGGATAGGACTCAATCCCAGCGATTATTAATAAACACACAATCAAAACCCGAGATAACCTATTAGCAAATGTCCAATACTTTAGATCTGGCATAATTCAACTTCTTACAGCTTTCCAATTCACTCAAAAACTCAATTATCAAGCTTCACCAAAAGTTCAACTGTTTCTCCAGTGGCTAACATACACCAAAAAATGATCTTGACAAAAATAAAAAATTTGGTTATATCTGTCAAAACAGGAATTAGTGTCCTTGGAGCAATTGATTAAAAAAAGAATGTTCATCCCAGGAACAGTGGGTAAATATGTAAATGTGGGTTTTACTATTCAAAGGATGCATCTGATATGGGAATATCTAAGAAAGAGTCTGTCATCAACAGAACTTCAGAGACTAATTAATGATTGAGTTTAATGTTTTTAAATTAAATAACTGTTTAATATAATCATATCAAACTTCCACAGAAATGACCTAATCAGATCCAGATTTTGTCCCTCAAACTAAAATTCCTGGAGTCTGATCTTGACAAGTTTTCAAGTAAAATAACTAAAAAGTTTCAGATTTTTAGCTTTAATGAATGATCTATATTATCTATTTGATTTTGAGTTGAAATCACTCTGACTATTAGATCTTCAAAAAGCATGAATGCCACTATTTCTCATATTTTTAAATTTAAGATAAGACTTATCAAACCTAGGGGCATTAGTACATCTATAAACTTACTTTTAAAATATCTAAGTTTTTGCTAAGGAACATAAATTGGTGATAATAGAATTATAAAAATCATCTACAGATTCAGTGTCAAAATTTCTATGCTGGAAACATGACTTTATAGCAGGGATGTCCAACCTGCAGCCCACTTAATATTTTTATGCAGCCCACCGCACCCTAAATTTTTTAGGTATATTTTCATTTATTTTGGTAAAGTATGCTGTAAAAATTATTCTCGTTTCACTGGATACACTTTGATGTCATATTGATGTAATTGGTGCTAGAAAATTGTTTTATCTAGAAAACTGTTATGCATGTGGGTAGTACTGTACATACTGTTGTGAACAATTCTTTTCATGCATGAAAAACATCAAAACTGCTAAAAGAAATAGGTTGAGTGATTTCCATTTAACCAACATTCTTAGAATTAAGACTAATACCATAAATGCAGATATTGACAATATTATAAAAGGAAAGCAATGTTAAAAATTGCATTGAATTTATTTTTATTTTGTGAGTATAATTTTTTTTACTGTCAATAATACAGTATTTTTTGTAATTACATATATTTGTTCTTAAAATTTGATAATCATATTTTGAACTTTTTAAAAGCATATATAAGATACCTTTGTGACCTGCTGAATATAAGTAAATTTCTAATTTTGCTCAAGGAAAAAAGGTTGGACAACTTTGCTTTATAGCTTCTACAAATGCTACAATCTTAGACTCACTCCAAAGAAAGCAAGTTCTAGGAAAACAAGTCCTCCTAATTAAAGAGAATCCAATACAACCAGACAAATAGTTTCACAGAAAAGTGGTTTCATAATGGAAGACTTGACTTTTAAAGTCTCAATTAAGTGACAAACTTTGAGACAGTAATAAAGTTGATGATCAAACTGCTAACACGTGAAAGAAAAATCATTTCACTGCGATAATCACCTTTTGGTTTTCTCATTGAGAAGAATAAGATCATGCTCTATTAAACATTGCAGAAATTGTGTTCCAACAGTGTTGAGTCTTGAATTATTAGATTCTCTCTCATCTAAAACATTTGGTGATACTAAATTCAAGGAGTAATCAAATTTATCATCAATATGAATGTTAAAATCAACCATAATAACTATTTTATCAAATATCGGAGATCACATATCCAAAATAGTAGAGAACAAATTGAGGCCTTGCCATTTTTGAGGAGTATTGGCATAAACTATAACTAAAGAATGAGTTAAACTAACTGCCAATATATCAAAGTAAGTTTCCAGAAGTTCAAAATGCCTTTTATCACCATAAGACCTACCCAGATCCAACAAATTTTCAGTTGGGAGTGCATAAAAATTCTAATTAACTGGTAAAGAAAGACCTATGAGGAAAATTTTCCTCAAGTGAAACAAATCAAATTTCAATCAAATCCATACATATTAAATCTGAGCTGTTAGTCAAATGACTCAACATTGAGCACTTGATAATAAAGTCATCATAATTCAAAGGACAAGGAAACAGTCCAACCCAGACTCAGTCCTTGAAAAACAATGCAAACTAGAAAATCCTACCAAGCCATCCAAAAAAATGAGGAAAATAATGTAAAACTAGGACATTGCATGACTTTGTTGAGGCAGAGCCAGAAAGAAAGCAGTGATCCTTGCACTTATTAGGCACAGAAGGGGTTGATCCTTGTTTGTTATGTTCAAGGACAGGCAAACCTTGCACTTGCTACCACAAAATAAACTATCCTTGTACATATATATGTGGTTAGAGCATTTGACACCAGGGAAAAACTTAAATATGGCATGTTTTGGATAAGCCTTTCATTAGTCTGTTAAAATTTAAAATGTATGAAATCATTATTAATAAAATGCATATTACATTTCATAATATAATTTTTCATACTTGTATGTGACAGTTTTCTATGAATTTATTACTTTGCCCATGTAACAATTTTGGAATTTTTGCACCCATCGTCATCATGGTACTGTAAGCACATACTCCCTCTGTCCCTGCCTTTCCATGACCTTGCTTATACCTGTCAGCCATGGGAGATGACAATCCTCATATGCTAGCCATGACAGATATGATCCTTGCACTGGCCAGGGTACGGAGAGATGATCCTTGCATTTGTTGACATGGAGAGGCGATTCAAGAATAAAGCAATCAATGGCGATTGCTTTGTTTCTGCGTTTTGTTTGTTTTTCACAATTTTTTTTTTGTTAGGCACACTCAATACTCCCAAATACTTTTCTCTCCCTTAAATTCTATTAGGTGTGCTCAATTACATCAGGAGTCATGGGCATTGTCACTTTGACTCCAATGTATATTGAAAATAAAGCCATGGACCCCCTGTTTTTTTACATTTAAATGGACCCTCACTACATTTTTGGATTCCTCATTGGAAAATGGCAAAGTTTCATCAAAGTCAGTCCATCAAATTTTGAGAATGAATTCAATTCTATAATCCCATAGAAGACATGCTAGTGACCTTGGGACATCATCTAACAAAGTTTCATGTTTCATTCAATATCACTTTGTCGCATGTGCTAATGCTATGATTTTGTATCTTGAAAATGAAGTCATTGACTCCCATTTTTATAAGGTTTTTGGATTCCACATTGCAGTTAATAGAAAATGGCAAAGTTTTATCAAAATGGATTGGTCAATTTTGAGATCAAATGCAATATTGTAAGCTACATGAATTGGTGGTGTATATATGAAGGCATTTCAATAAGTAACACCTTTTATTTTTTTAAACAAACATTTTAATGTGTACACAAAAACATGAATATAGTAAATAAAGTTTGAATTTCTGGCAACACTATTGCACAGTAGGAACACTTGTGTTGCCTGTCTGACAAATGGAAAGAAAAGAGCAGCAAAGCATTATTCGTTTTCTATTGGCAGAGGGCAAGAAATGTGAACAAATTCATGTGGAAATGCAGAAAGTGTATGGTGATGATTGCATGGACAATTCAAACATCCATCAATGGTGTGAAATGTTTAAAAATGATTGCTAGTGTGTGATTGATAAGCACAGCTTAGGTCATACAGTAAGTTTAGCTTTGCCTCAAACAGTTGCTGCTGTTTGAGAACAATTCAAAGTAACTGCCGCATTTGCTGAAGATGCTGTTGGGAAAATTGCTTGGAGTTCTGTTTGGTCCTTTGAAGAAATTCCTGGCTAGAGAGAAGTTTCATTCTGATGAGGAGATTAAATTGGCTGTTTGCAGATGGTTATATGGCCAGGAAACGGCATTCTACAACGCAGACATCTTCAAGCAGGGGCACTGCTGGGACAAGTGCTTGAACCTGAATAGTTATGAACCTTGAACCTTATGTCAAGAAGTAGCCTAATCCACATATTTCATTTCGTATACAGGTATACCTCGCCTTACGTCGGTAATTGGTTCCAGGAAAACGACGTAAGTCGAAAAACGACGTAAGTCGAATTTACCTGTCTCCGAATCTACTTATCACTAGGAAAGCATTTTAAATAATATATGGTTAATAAAAATCTATTTTAAGCTTACAAACAAATAAATTTTAGTTTTTAATATAGTACAAAAAAAA
>NW_019384586.1:1233738-1267968 GCF_000671375.1 Centruroides sculpturatus | reverse complement strand
CTGTCTTCACTTGAGCTACTGTACTTATAGTATGAGGTGACGTCACAGTTCTACTGTAGCCACTCCCCTCATTTACATATCTACACGTAACATTGTTTTCTCTTCGTTATCTGGTAGCTTATTTCTCGACAATACTTTGTTAACCTTTTACAGCATTTCTTTAACAATTATCGGGATGTTTTGTTAAGGTTACACAAGTTCCTAGAAAGTCTATTGGGGTGTCCCCCCTTCAGTGCGGACTTACAATTCTGCCGCTCGGGCGTGCACGTGAGTGCAATGCTAGCTATGGCGCTGTCGTTTCGTCGTCGGTGAGTTGGTTAATCTTTTATCTTCTCGTTTTGAACGTTAGGGTGGTGGGTGAGGAAACCTTCGTCCTAACCAAACATAAGCCCCAAACAAAAATATAATAAAGCAAAGTAAAAGTAAACTAAAAATAAAGCACGGACTTGGTGTAAACTAAAAATAAAGCACTATTACTATTAGTTTTTTCCAATACAGCATTTTATATAATGTTGTATTGGGAATAAATATAATATAATAATAATACAAAATGACTACTAATCTTAACACTGCGTTGAGTAACAGCAATCCACAAAACCTTTTTATAACAGTGTTGTGTCCGTAACAATCTTCACAAACATTTTCAACTTCCACCGAGGTCTACTTCTGGTGATGACTAAACAGTGTCTCCTCTTGACTGTTGGAACAATGACGCCTGAGATGTAAATAATGTGCATATCGCGTTTCACCCCTCTGCCTGTCCCAGTTCGAATTATTCGAATAAGTATCTCCATGCCTGTACGATCGTTTCTCCTTCTTTAAAGTTGATGCAGGTGCCTCCAATGTTGGCTTTATAAATCTTCCAGGCCTCCAGGTGATGGATGTGATCAATACGAAACGCCTGTCTGATTATTATGGCTTACTATATACTTATTGACTAATTCAGGCGGACTTCCAAAACACCATAGTAATCAGACAGGCGTTTCATATTGATCACATCCGTCACCTGGAGGCCTGGGAGATTTATAAAGCCAACATTCGGGGCACCTGCATCAACTTTAAAGACAGAGAAACGATCGTGCAGGCGTGGAGATACTTTTTCGAAGAATTTGAACTGGGACAGGTGGAGGGGTAAAACACAATATGCGCATTATTTACATCTCAGGCATCATCGTTCCAACAGTCAAGAGGAGACACCATTTAGTCACTACCTGAAGTAGACCTCGGTGGAGGTTGAAAACGTTTGTGAAGATTGTTACAGACACAACACTGTTATAAAAAGGTTTGTGGATTGCTATAATAATAATAATGTATATATATATAATATAATAATATACAACATATATATATTTTACTTATATATAAATTTTAGAAAGTGTGTGTGTGAGTATACAGTACATATATAGTTTTCTAAAATTTATTATTTGCTTTCAGTTTTACATATGAATACTAGACATAACAGTTTCAGTATGTTATAAAACTTATATTCTTTTGTAGTTGTTGATTGAAGTTTTTCGCAAAGACTCAAAAAAATTACCCATAGGAGATGGTGATATTGATTGGGAAGAAACAGTTTATTTAAATTTAATTCTTCAGCAGGTAATATGATTTAATTATCCTTTATTTTATTTTCCTGGGTTACTAATAGTTACTGAGATAATTATTACTATAAAGTGACATTGAATATTTCACAAACAAAAACAACTCTAGTATTTTGTTAAGTTCCTATTTTTCATTATTCCAAGTACTTTTATATTTCGATAACTCTTTGTTGTAATAGGGCAGTAATCATATGTTCCAAAGGAATGCTACTGTATAGCAAAATTAAAATAAATTTTCTCAAACATGATTTTAACAGTAAATATCAAAACATTACACAACTGTAATGTATCTTTTGATTGTTTTACATAAGAAAACAATCAAAAGATTCTTTTAACAAAATACATCCTCTTTGAACACACTGTTTTGCCCACCTCCAACCTTTTTAAAGCAGTTGAATGTGATTTTTGAGTTGTATTTTTTGATATTTACTGTTGAAGTAATGTCTGAGGATAGATTGTAGGAAACAAAAACCACTTGAAATAGTGAGAAATTAAACTCTGAAAAAGCAATAAATGAATATTGAATATTTATGAAATTTTTCTTCACTGTCTGCAGAAATAATATATATTGAAAGTTCAAAATGCTAGATATAATTATTTATATATATCTATCAATATGGAATTAAAGACATTTTGTTTTACTGAATGTTAAAACTATCTTCAACCAAATAAATATTACTAGAAAATGATTGATTTTGTCAGAGTAATTAAACAAATACATGTTAAACTAATTTCCAGCAAGAATAAATATTATTAGTTTATCAAGTATATGAACTATAATTTTTTATTATAATATTTCAAATGTATTTTCTGTCATTTTTAAGGATATATAGTTGTATAGGATATAAAGAAATTTTAAATGAAAAAATTGTTATAAATAATAACAGACAATTTTTAAAAATATTATATGCATTTGTAAAATTTAAAAAATTAAAGTTCAAATATAATTCTGAAGGTACAAAAGAAAGTATAATTAAAAAACAGTGATTACTGAAAAATTTGAGTATTTTCAAATGTATATTATAATAGTTTATCTTTTTTTTAAAGCTGGAATATACATTAACTTGTGCTATTTGTACCAGAACAAGTTCAAAAGATTTGCAAATTTTGAAACGACATTCTCAGGTAATTGATTATTGTAGACTTAAATAATGGAAAAATATTAATAAATAGTAATCAAGATAAATTAATTGCAGAGAGTATATGCTTCACCTAGTAGAAGAAGTATGGATTGCAAAGGTGAAATGGAAGAAATAAGTTATCCTAATATATTTTTCATGGTAGATAATTATGATGAGGTGGGTAATGGAGTTTTTATATGCATAATATGTTTATAATTAGATTTGGTGTTTGTAATTTTACAAAGACATTATATTACTCTTAATGTTTGATTGGAAGATGAAAAATGTTTATATGAATAAATGATATATATTACATTAAATATAAAAATATAATGTAATGTAATATACACTGGAACCCCAATAATATAACACCTTATGGGAAAAGTTAAACATGTGAAGTATGTGGATTGATGAGTAAGTGAAGTTTTGAGAAATTTTAACTGATGGTGGTGTCATTAAGTTCAGTATTGTACAGTACATGCAATTTGTCATACATTTTGTGCTATTCAACTTTTCTGTCCTACTACAGTACATAGATAATAGTATACTATTATTTATTAATGAAATTGCCTGGCTAGTGAAAATTTACATAAATGGAATCATTGTTATACACAGAAACAAACATCATGAAACCTGATACCAGGTGTACTGATTAACAATGTGGATTTTGTTTAATAGTTGGTGTTACAGATATGTTGATATATATCTGATTTGATATTTACATCATTTTGTTGAATTGACAACAAGCTTTAAAACTTTATATATGAAATTTTTTGAAGGTGTCATGAAACATCATAGATATTTTACACTTAAATATGTCAAATTTTGTCTCAAAAAAAGAGCATTTGCAGGAAGTTTTAATTCATTACTTTATTTTGAAGAAAAGTGCTGCTGAAAGTTATTGTACACTTCGGGAAGCTTATGGTAAACATGCTCCATCTGAAGATACTGCAAGGCCAAATTGCTTTGGAAAGAAGACATTGCTGTGTGTTTGGTGGGATCAGGAAGGTGTGGTGTATTATGAGCTTCTAGAACCACGTGAAACCGTTTATACTGATAGTTACTGACAACAAATAATCAATTTGAACCATGCTTTAATTGTAAAATGTCTAGAATGGATCAGCAGACAAGGCAATGTAATTTTGCTTTATGATAATGTACCATCACACACTTTGGAACTAGTTAGACATGTTAAAAGATCTTGGCTGGGAAGTATTAACCCACCTACCATACTAACCAAACCTTGCTCCTTCAGATTTCCACTTGTTCCAATTGATGGCACATTCACTTTCTGAGCAGCACTTCAAAATATACAAAGAAGTGGAAAAATGGATCTCTGAATGGTTTGCCTAAAAACAAAAAAGTTCTATTGGGACAGTATCCACAAATTACCTAAAAGATGGGAGAAATGTGTAGCTAGCGATGGACATTGCTATGAATGAAGCACTTTTAATGTTTCTTTTGAAATTATTATTTGATTAAAAAATCTGCATTATTAACTGGTACACCTGGTATTGTTTGGGTACATTACATATTATTACTATATCCATATTTTAGTGCAGTACAGTCGACCCCCCTATAATGTACGTTCCTATAACGTAGCGAAAAAATTGTAGCAACTTTCGTATAACGTACCTCCTATAACGTCGTTTCGCGACAAGATTGATAGAGTCTGGACCAATAGTGGATGAGCAGCCGAACTACTTTCCTCCGACCCTGCGCCACGCTACGGAGCGGCTAAATTGAGTTTGCTATCGTCTGTTTAGTATTATATATAAATTATATATAAATTAGGTACTGTACATATAATTATATATTAATTATATATAAATTAGGTACTGTATATATAATTATATATTAACTTAATTTATTGTAACTTTATTATAATTATATATATGCTTTCTGCCGCCTGGCAACACGCTACGGAGATTTTAGGCTAGTAAGTTGAGTTTATTATCGTCTGCACAGTATGTAAATTAGGTACCGTAAGTCTAATACAGCACTAATTTTATACATTTCTTGTGAAAGAAACACTTCTTATTCAACGTCCATAAAAATTATTTATATTAATGATGTCTCCAAAGGTCAAGTTATTTTTCCGCCAAAAATTCGTTATCAGAAATTGCGGCCGTCGTTTCGCGTGCTGTTCCGCGATGAAAACCAGCTTTAAGCAACGGCGTAGTCGAACGGTGTAAGTAATCCTACAATTTTTTGTTTATAGCATAGTTTATACAGATTATTCCCAAAAAATTATACGTATTTTGGAAATGTTGAGTGGAATTAGTCTAGAATCGGTTAATTTTATAGAAGAAAACCTTTCGAACAGCCTTAGTCCGTAAAGTTCCCACCTATCGGGCTGCGATTGGCTCATTCCTACAAGGTAATTTTCTGTTAGCGTGGAACTTATCTAAGCGTTATAGGGGGGTCTACTGTATTAAATTGTAGTCTGCTTCTTGTCACATATTAAACCAGAAGTGCAAAAGAGGTGCTGTTTGTATACAGTGGTGGAAACAAGATGATGATATTGATACAAAAAAAATTTAAATGTCTTTGTTTTGACTTCAAAAGCATATTCTTCAAAACATTTATAATGCCAAATATGGTTTCAGACTATCTTTAGTACAATTGTTGTGCATCTGCTAATAAAATGTTCTTATTACTTATTCAAATATTTTTACTGTTTGGTCTAGACCTGCCTTTGGGTACTTTTGGATCCACTGGCATGATTTTAGAGGTATTTGTGGTATTCAAATTTATTTTTTGTTGATATTGTAAATTTGCAGATGGCCAAAGTACACAGAATGTGATGGGGTATGATATGTATTTACACAATAAGAATTAATACAAAGGAATTGGTAATAAACTAATTTTATATACTAAGGACAACACATAGATTACAATAGTACTAGTTAACTACTACTACCAGTTGAAAGGCAAGCAGTCAGTATAATTAACAAGTTAAGCGTAATAATAATAATAATAATATCACTAAATATTGTACAATAAATTACATTGAAGGGAACATATTCTGATCATTCGATGAGCAATTCTCCTAACGAATGTAGAGAGCAATCTGTAGACATGTGGTAATTGAATTCTTGAGTGGAAAAAAATTCCCCCAACAAAGAATACTCGTAGCACAGTGTAATCACTTGTAAGAGATTTCTCTAGCAGTTTGGCTGTGAGTTCAACAATGTCCTCGTAGCGAAAAACCCTTCACTCTTTCGAAAAACTTGTTGGTCCTTACCTCTCTTCTTCACTATCCATAGTCGAGCTCGTAGTCCCTTCACATAAAAAACCAATGGTCGGAGACAAAAAAAAGGTACTGGCACATAGTGCTCCTTCAATTTATACCTCTGTGCCATCCAAGTCATGTGAGCTAGACATAGCTAAAAATAGTCCAATCATGATCCGATGCAGTAGCTCCACGTGACACACGCAACGATGGAAATAATTACCAGTGATTCTGGTATGTGACAAATGGAATAAAGTACAATAATCTGGTACACGACAATTGAGGTAAATTCCAATACAAGATTACCGAGTAAAATAATATTTAATAGTGGCAGGACACTACAATATAATACTCAAGATCTCAAATAATTTCTAGTATTTGAGTGTTTAAGTATTTGCAGGTAGTATTTGTCTATTTACTCATCTCTAGTATTAATACAAAACTTGGTATCCAATTGAAAATCAAAACTGAATGAACTGCTTAGTTAAGAAAGACAAAACAATATTTCTTTAAATAGAAATGTTCTTGGCTATTATTTTGACTATTTTCAGCTTACAAATTAATTGAATAATGTACAACAAAAATTTAAATAAGGAACATTAACTGTAGAATTATTGGTATGAGAAAATATCATTTAGAACAAAATTACTAGAGATGCCACGAATATTCAGCTACTATTCGATATTTGGCCTATTCGGCTACTTTTTTAATATTCGGTATTTGGCCGAATGTTGCATACTAATCAGCCGAATACCGAATACCAAATCATAAAAAAAAAAAAAAAAAAAAAAAAAAAAAAAAAAAAAAAAAAAAAAAAAAAAAAAAAAAAAAAAAAAAAAAAAAAAAAAAAAAAAAAAAAAAAAAAAAAAAAAAAAAAAAAAAAAAAAAAAAAAAAAAAAAAAAAAAAAAAAAAAAAAAAAAAAAAAAAAAAAAAAAAAAAAAAAAAAAAAAAAAAAAAAAAAAAAAAAAAAAAAAAAAAAAAAAAAAAAAAAAAAAAAAAAAAAAAAAAAAAAAAAAAAAAAAAAAAAAAAAAAAAAAAAAAAAAAAAAAAAAAAAAAAAAAAAAAAAAAAAAAAAAAAAAAAAAAAAAAAAAAAAAAAAAAAAAAAAAAAAAAAAAAAAAAAAAAAAAAAAAAAAAAAAAAAAAAAAAAAAAAAAAAAAAAAAAAAAAAAAAAAAAAAAAAAAAAAAAAAAAAAAAAAAAAAAAAAAAAAAAAAAAAAAAAAAAAAAAAAAAAAAAAAAAAAAAAAAAAAAAAAAAAAAAAAAAAAAAAAAAAAAAAAAAAAAAAAAAAAAAAAAAAAAAAAAAAAAAAAAAAAAAAAAAAAAAAAAAAAAAAAAAAAAAAAAAAAAAAAAAAAAAAAAAAAAAAAAAAAAAAAAAAAAAAAAAAAAAAAAAAAAAAAAAAAAAAAAAAAAAAAAAAAAAAAAAAAAAAAAAAAAAAAAAAAAAAAAAAAAAAAAAAAAAAAAAAAAAAAAAAAAAAAAAAAAAAAAAAAAAAAAAAAAAAAAAAAAAAAAAAAAAAAAAAAAAAAAAAAAAAAAAAAAAAAAAAAAAAAAAAAAAAAAAAAAAAAAAAAAAAAAAAAAAAAAAAAAAAAAAAAAAAAAAAAAAAAAAAAAAAAAAAAAAAAAAAAAAAAAAAAAAAAAAAAAAAAAAAAAAAAAAAAAAAAAAAAAAAAAAAAAAAAAAAAAAAAAAAAAAAAAAAAAAAAAAAAAAAAAAAAAAAAAAAAAAAAAAAAAAAAAAAAAAAAAAAAAAAAAAAAAAAAAAAAAAAAAAAAAAAAAAAAAAAAAAAAAAAAAAAAAAAAAAAAAAAAAAAAAAAAAAAAAAAAAAAAAAAAAAAAAAAAAAAAAAAAAAAAAAAAAAAAAAAAAAAAAAAAAAAAAAAAAAAAAAAAAAAAAAAAAAAAAAAAAAAAAAAAAAAAAAAAAAAAAAAAAAAAAAAAAAAAAAAAAAAAAAAAAAAAAAAAAAAAAAAAAAAAAAAAAAAAAAAAAAAAAAAAAAAAAAAAAAAAAAAAAAAAAAAAAAAAAAAAAAAAAAAAAAAAAAAAAAAAAAAAAAAAAAAAAAAAAAAAAAAAAAAAAAAAAAAAAAAAAAAAAAAAAAAAAAAAAAAAAAAAAAAAAAAAAAAAAAAAAAAAAAAAAAAAAAAAAAAAAAAAAAAAAAAAAAAAAAAAAAAAAAAAAAAAAAAAAAAAAAAAAAAAAAAAAAAAAAAAAAAAAAAAAAAAAAAAAAAAAAAAAAAAAAAAAAAAAAAAAAAAAAAAAAAAAAAAAAAAAAAAAAAAAAAAAAAAAAAAAAAAAAAAAAAAAAAAAAAAAAAAAAAAAAAAAAAAAAAAAAAAAAAAAAAAAAAAAAAAAAAAAAAAAAAAAAAAAAAAAAAAAAAAAAAAAAAAAAAAAAAAAAAAAAAAAAAAAAAAAAAAAAAAAAAAAAAAAAAAAAAAAAAAAAAAAAAAAAAAAAAAAAAAAAAAAAAAAAAAAAAAAAAAAAAAAAAAAAAAAAAAAAAAAAAAAAAAAAAAAAAAAAAAAAAAAAAAAAAAAAAAAAAAAAAAAAAAAAAAAAAAAAAAAAAAAAAAAAAAAAAAAAAAAAAAAAAAAAAAAAAAAAAAAAAAAAAAAAAAAAAAAAAAAAAAAAAAAAAAAAAAAAAAAAAAAAAAAAAAAAAAAAAAAAAAAAAAAAAAAAAAAAAAAAAAAAAAAAAAAAAAAAAAAAAAAAAAAAAAAAAAAAAAAAAAAAAAAAAAAAAAAAAAAAAAAAAAAAAAAAAAAAAAAAAAAAAAAAAAAAAAAAAAAAAAAAAAAAAAAAAAAAAAAAAAAAAAAAAAAAAAAAAAAAAAAAAAAAAAAAAAAAAAAAAAAAAAAAAAAAAAAAAAAAAAAAAAAAAAAAAAAAAAAAAAAAAAAAAAAAAAAAAAAAAAAAAAAAAAAAAAAAAAAAAAAAAAAAAAAAAAAAAAAAAAAAAAAAAAAAAAAAAAAAAAAAAAAAAAAAAAAAAAAAAAAAAAAAAAAAAAAAAAAAAAAAAAAAAAAAAAAAAAAAAAAAAAAAAAAAAAAAAAAAAAAAAAAAAAAAAAAAAAAAAAAAAAAAAAAAAAAAAAAAAAAAAAAAAAAAAAAAAAAAAAAAAAAAAAAAAAAAAAAAAAAAAAAAAAAAAAAAAAAAAAAAAAAAAAAAAAAAAAAAAAAAAAAAAAAAAAAAAAAAAAAAAAAAAAAAAAAAAAAAAAAAAAAAAAAAAAAAAAAAAAAAAAAAAAAAAAAAAAAAAAAAAAAAAAAAAAAAAAAAAAAAAAAAAAAAAAAAAAAAAAAAAAAAAAAAAAAAAAAAAAAAAAAAAAAAAAAAAAAAAAAAAAAAAAAAAAAAAAAAAAAAAAAAAAAAAAAAAAAAAAAAAAAAAAAAAAAAAAAAAAAAAAAAAAAAAAAAAAAAAAAAAAAAAAAAAAAAAAAAAAAAAAAAAAAAAAAAAAAAAAAAAAAAAAAAAAAAAAAAAAAAAAAAAAAAAAAAAAAAAAAAAAAAAAAAAAAAAAAAAAAAAAAAAAAAAAAAAAAAAAAAAAAAAAAAAAAAAAAAAAAAAAAAAAAAAAAAAAAAAAAAAAAAAAAAAAAAAAAAAAAAAAAAAAAAAAAAAAAAAAAAAAAAAAAAAAAAAAAAAAAAAAAAAAAAAAAAAAAAAAAAAAAAAAAAAAAAAAAAAAAAAAAAAAAAAAAAAAAAAAAAAAAAAAAAAAAAAAAAAAAAAAAAAAAAAAAAAAAAAAAAAAAAAAAAAAAAAAAAAAAAAAAAAAAAAAAAAAAAAAAAAAAAAAAAAAAAAAAAAAAAAAAAAAAAAAAAAAAAAAAAAAAAAAAAAAAAAAAAAAAAAAAAAAAAAAAAAAAAAAAAAAAAAAAAAAAAAAAAAAAAAAAAAAAAAAAAAAAAAAAAAAAAAAAAAAAAAAAAAAAAAAAAAAAAAAAAAAAAAAAAAAAAAAAAAAAAAAAAAAAAAAAAAAAAAAAAAAAAAAAAAAAAAAAAAAAAAAAAAAAAAAAAAAAAAAAAAAAAAAAAAAAAAAAAAAAAAAAAAAAAAAAAAAAAAAAAAAAAAAAAAAAAAAAAAAAAAAAAAAAAAAAAAAAAAAAAAAAAAAAAAAAAAAAAAAAAAAAAAAAAAAAAAAAAAAAAAAAAAAAAAAAAAAAAAAAAAAAAAAAAAAAAAAAAAAAAAAAAAAAAAAAAAAAAAAAAAAAAAAAAAAAAAAAAAAAAAAAAAAAAAAAAAAAAAAAAAAAAAAAAAAAAAAAAAAAAAAAAAAAAAAAAAAAAAAAAAAAAAAAAAAAAAAAAAAAAAAAAAAAAAAAAAAAAAAAAAAAAAAAAAAAAAAAAAAAAAAAAAAAAAAAAAAAAAAAAAAAAAAAAAAAAAAAAAAAAAAAAAAAAAAAAAAAAAAAAAAAAAAAAAAAAAAAAAAAAAAAAAAAAAAAAAAAAAAAAAAAAAAAAAAAAAAAAAAAAAAAAAAAAAAAAAAAAAAAAAAAAAAAAAAAAAAAAAAAAAAAAAAAAAAAAAAAAAAAAAAAAAAAAAAAAAAAAAAAAAAAAAAAAAAAAAAAAAAAAAAAAAAAAAAAAAAAAAAAAAAAAAAAAAAAAAAAAAAAAAAAAAAAAAAAAAAAAAAAAAAAAAAAAAAAAAAAAAAAAAAAAAAAAAAAAAAAAAAAAAAAAAAAAAAAAAAAAAAAAAAAAAAAAAAAAAAAAAAAAAAAAAAAAAAAAAAAAAAAAAAAAAAAAAAAAAAAAAAAAAAAAAAAAAAAAAAAAAAAAAAAAAAAAAAAAAAAAAAAAAAAAAAAAAAAAAAAAAAAAAAAAAAAAAAAAAAAAAAAAAAAAAAAAAAAAAAAAAAAAAAAAAAAAAAAAAAAAAAAAAAAAAAAAAAAAAAAAAAAAAAAAAAAAAAAAAAAAAAAAAAAAAAAAAAAAAAAAAAAAAAAAAAAAAAAAAAAAAAAAAAAAAAAAAAAAAAAAAAAAAAAAAAAAAAAAAAAAAAAAAAAAAAAAAAAAAAAAAAAAAAAAAAAAAAAAAAAAAAAAAAAAAAAAAAAAAAAAAAAAAAAAAAAAAAAAAAAAAAAAAAAAAAAAAAAAAAAAAAAAAAAAAAAAAAAAAAAAAAAAAAAAAAAAAAAAAAAAAAAAAAAAAAAAAAAAAAAAAAAAAAAAAAAAAAAAAAAAAAAAAAAAAAAAAAAAAAAAAAAAAAAAAAAAAAAAAAAAAAAAAAAAAAAAAAAAAAAAAAAAAAAAAAAAAAAAAAAAAAAAAAAAAAAAAAAAAAAAAAAAAAAAAAAAAAAAAAAAAAAAAAAAAAAAAAAAAAAAAAAAAAAAAAAAAAAAAAAAAAAAAAAAAAAAAAAAAAAAAAAAAAAAAAAAAAAAAAAAAAAAAAAAAAAAAAAAAAAAAAAAAAAAAAAAAAAAAAAAAAAAAAAAAAAAAAAAAAAAAAAAAAAAAAAAAAAAAAAAAAAAAAAAAAAAAAAAAAAAAAAAAAAAAAAAAAAAAAAAAAAAAAAAAAAAAAAAAAAAAAAAAAAAAAAAAAAAAAAAAAAAAAAAAAAAAAAAAAAAAAAAAAAAAAAAAAAAAAAAAAAAAAAAAAAAAAAAAAAAAAAAAAAAAAAAAAAAAAAAAAAAAAAAAAAAAAAAAANCGGCCATAAAAATTATTTATATTAATGATGTCTCCAAAGGTCAAGTTATTTTTCTGCAAAAAATTTGTTATCAGAAATCGCGGCCACCGTTTCGTGGACTGTTCCGTGATGAAAACAAGCTTGAGCAACAGCGTAGTCGAACGGTGCACACTCGGTAAGTAATCCTACAATTTTTTGTTTATAGCATAGTTTATACGGATTATTCTCAAAAAATTATACGTGTTTTGGAAATGTTGAGTGGAATTAGTCTAGAATCGGTTAATTTTATGGAAGAAAACTTTTCAAACAGCCTTAGTCCATAAACTTCACATGTGTCGGGCTGTGATTGGCTCATGTATTTAATGATTCCTACAATGTAAAATTCGAATAACGTGGAACGTATCTAAGCATTATAGGGGGGTCTACTGTATACATCATATGCATTTCAGGCTGTTGTAAATTCACAGGTCTTCTTCAGTGCTATTAAAGACAATGATTACTAGACTTGACACTATTATGATCACAAAAAATCTTTTACATTTTGATTATCTATATTTACTTACAATGTCTAAGAGAGAAACGATTTTTAAAACTCTGGTACACATGCAATATTCTTATATGAATACCATTATAAAACCTTTAAAAAATTTTTAATAAATGGGTAAAAAAACTATTATAAACTATATCACAATATCTTTAAACATAATAAACCTTATATATTGGGTTGTTCGGAAAGTAAGTTTGTTTTTTTTTCCACTAGACGGATTAGTCATATTTTCCCTTCCATTTTCATTCTAAACCATATTATCATTATATATTTTGACAGCTAGCATTTTATGGCTTATTTGTAAAAAATTTTGTTTGATTTCGTGCAATTGTTTATTTTGTGTGTCCCATCAAATATGGAAGATCGAAATCAGCATCTTCGGCATATTTTACGTTTTTATTACCAAAAAAATAAAAATGCTGTTCAAGCAAGAAAAAAATCGTGTGACATGTATGGTGGAGATATGTTGACAGAACAACAGTGCCAAAACTGGTTTACAAAATTTCATTCTGGCAATTTCAGTATTGAAGATGCACCACGTTATGGATGGCCAATTGAAGCCAATGAAAACAAAATAAAAGTAACCATTGATGCAAACTGCGGAATAACAACACGTGAAATCACTAAGAGATTAAATTTGTCAAATTGAACTGTTTATGAGTACTTGACACAAATTGGTTTAGTTTCAAAGCTCGATATGTTGACCAAAATGGTCAACATATAATTCAATAAAATATTTATTTATTATAAGAATATTGCGTTTTTTTTCCACACTGTATAATTATAAACTCCCAATATATTTTTTTTTAATAATAATCCTTACTTTATAGTTATTACATCCAGTCTTAAATTACTGAGGTTTTAATTCTTTATTCTTTAATTCTTTAAAAGTAAAGGTTAACTGGTTACAACAGCTTGCTTGCAGAGCTGAAGTATTGTATAAGTGTAACAGTGATTAACACACAAATTCCAATTAAAGACACATATAGCCAAAGGAAAGATGCACTTTCTATTGTAACAATTATAATATAGGACCAAAAGTATACTATAAGTATTATTGTAATGTTCACCAGTATAAATACTGGTGAACATTACTTCCATACTATTAATTATATTGTATGCACACTAGTGCCCTTTATTATCTGATACCATTGTGAATCTATGGCAATGCCATCTGAGATATTTATTAGATTTTCTCTAGGGTGTTTTAAAATTTCAATGTTCTTTAAATTTTCTTTTATATGTGTCTTTTTCATTATGTAATATTTTAATGTTAGCTTTCTTTATTATACAATTATTACTTTTAGAATGTTGAAACCATAGTGAATTATCATATTGTAGGCATATTGCTGCTTCATGCTCTTTAATTTTTTTTTCTAATGTTCTTCCAGTTTTACCTATATACATTTTAGGGTTATTACAATTGCATTCTATTTTATATACTGTCCCTTCTCTCTTAAGGTCATTATTTTGGTTTGTTGTTATGCTGATTATTAATTCTGTTACATATGTTTTGTGATATTTTATTTGTCAAAGATAGGGCCAAATTAACTTTATTTTGTTTAAGATTTTTATTGCATTTTTCAAAAATATTATGTATATAAGGAAAGGTATAATAATTTCTGTCCTGTTTTATATTTAATGTTATATCTATTCTTCAAATATTATTTGTGTCATTTAATTAATTTTAATCTAGGGTAATCATTTAATATAAATTTATCATCTAATCTTTTTAATGCTGTTTTTTTATTTATATTTGATGTTCTAATGTAAATGTTTTTTAATTCCATGATATAAGTGTTCTTTTTATATTTTCTTGGTTATATGAATTGTAATTGTTTTGTCTACATTACATGTTTTCTTATATGTTAAGAAGGTAAACTTGCTTATTTCATTAACTATAGTAATATCTAAATAATTTAATTTTTTGTTATTTTCTATTTCAATATTGAACTGTATGTCTTCATTTATGTTATTTATAATGTTAAATATATTTATTTCACTTATTAAGTTGCTATCAAAAAATTATTAAATAATCATCTGCATATCTCATTACTAATTTTATACCTTTAATGTTGTTAATAATTTTATCTATACTGGTCATAACTATTTCCTTAAGTTTACTTCTGGTTGCAAGCTCTTCTGAAGAAAGGAGACTCTGTACTCAAAAGTGGAGATATTATCGAATCCACAGAAGAGAGCACGTTTTTTTACAAAGATTTAGGATTTCAGAAATATTAATATTAGTTATGTTAATTAGCACAAATAGACTATTTACATAGGCATAATCAAAGCAAATATAATGCACTAAGAGCTTGCACACAGACACAGATTATTAAACATTCAGGTACCATATTATAAATATACTCCATAGGCAGTTTTAGAAAATGACACACACAAAATATACTATGACAGAGCCATAATCACAGAAAAAACAATTCATCACCATAGACCTGACATCACTTTCATTGTAAGATCACTTATATGACAGACATCTTTGTTCCAAACATTCATAACATAAAAACTGCTCACACTGAAAAAATCGAGTACATTCCACTCGCTCAAGAAATAAGACAGATGTAAAAGCTGGATAAAGTATTTATTGTACAGGTACCTGTTGTCATACCACATACACTTCACAAAAGTCTAGAAACATCAAACCTTAATGAAAACATATACATGGCACTTCAGAAAACTGCAATATTGAACACATGTTGCATTGTTAGGAAGTTTCTAGATGTTGACACACATACCAATAACACAGCTTAATGTTACTTATTTGGATAGCTATGCTTTGACTTTAGTCCTGCATAGCACTTGGCAGCAGTATTAGCTGAGCATGACATTTACAACATAACAACAACAACAATAATAATAATAGTTAAAATTCAGATAAAAGAATTACACACACACAGAGAGAGATTTGTAAAGAAGAAAATATTGCTTTTAATGGGGTAATAAATACAAAAATGTAAAAAAGTTAAGTGCTTTCAAGCTTCAGAAACTTGGTTTTAGGAATGTTCTATTGCTATGGAAGTGCAAATTTGAAAAAATTGTTGCTTTAGTGAGACATCATTGTTACATTAGGTAGAATAACTTAGAAATTGCTATAGAGTTGAAAGATTATACAAATAATAATGTACTGTATATTTAATTTATTTATATATTTTGAAAAGTTGTACATTAAAGTTGTACAAAAAAATCAAAATAAAAATATTTGTTATTTACTGAAAATTTGTTCTAATGGGTTGTGATTGTTTGGTCGAGTGTTGTGGTACCACTGTGTTTGATTAACACAATTTTGATATACGCAAGTAGCATTGAGGGACTCACATTAATTAAGGGATACCCAAATATGCATATTTTTGTAACATATCCCTGTGTCAGTGTTGATCAGTGCTGCTGATGATTTTCTCAACTCCCATATTGGCAACATGATTATTGATTTCAAAGTATGTATGAACTTTAAATAGTTTGCATCTCAGTATGCATATGTCTAGCTCAGGCTGAAGGAAGTAACTTAGACATAGATGTCATCCACAAAAAAAATAGCAATGATGTACTTGTTTCACTTCTAGATATATTTTATTACATATGTGGTGAATTCACTGCAATCAAATGGCAATGAACAATTTCTTTACTATTTAAAATAGTCTTGTGCCCTTCAGCAATAGGAAGATTCAACATCTCACAAAAGTAGATGCATGCTCAGAGAGACTTGTTCTGCATCATTATCTAGTAATTTGCAAAGTAACTGACTATTGAAATGTCAGAAGACAATGTATCTGAGTTGATAAACTACTATTAGTGAATTCTTCACTGCATTTACTTTCACTTATATGTAGCTTTTCATGTTATGTGGTGGAGTGTATAGTGACTTGAACACTGTGTGTATTGTGGAAAAACTAATGACATGTTTGGAAACAACATGATTAAATTAGTGTAAATTACAGTGTTGCATCTCTGTTACTAAAATTTTTTAAAATTTTATAGATTAGTGTTATTTCAATAGTTCTTTAAACAGAACTTCAAAATAACATTTCAAATTAAACAATTTGAGTTTAAATAGGATTTTACTTAGTTAATGGATTTATTAAGTTTTATTGTTTAAATTTCCTAGGCTAGTTTATCTACTAGAGTTGCACAGCGTGTTTCAATGGGATGGTATCAAGGACAGCAAAGATTGGAATTTGTCAGAATGAGAGGACCTAATGGAAAAGGTCATGCAGAAATGGCAGTAACAAAACCAAAAGGATCTGGGGCTGAAACTCCTACTTCTGAGCCTGGATTCTGTATGACAGAATTTGAGTGGGAAGATTTAGATGTAAGTTGAAATATCTTAATTGATTTAAAGAAAAACAATGTACTAAAAAATGGAGTTTATTTCAATTAGCATTTTATTTAAAGTTTAAGTATATGATGATGATTTGAATTTAATTGAATACAAGAATATTCCATATTGTGCAATTATTGTGTTCCAGGAAATTACTGAACTAATTGGATTTATATAATCAGGGAATATATTTAATAGGAAAAACAATTTGTTTAAAAGAAGACTTTAAGTTAGTGCATAAAAAATTTTAAGCAAAACAATAGGCTATAAAGTCATAAAAAGAAATTACTAGAGGATAAAATGAAAAAAATGCTACTAAACATAAATTTTATTACTTTATTTTATAACTAAATTTGTAAATTTTTTATTAAAAGAGAGAATTATTTAATGAACACCATTACTTAACCTTTAATTCTGGTAACACAGTGTTTAATACAATACTGAGCTAATGCTTTCAACCTTACCCAAGGTCTGCTTCAGGTTCTTAAACCAATTGTATTCCAAAAATAGAATGCTTAGAAAGTTTTTTAAATACATTAAATTTAAAAACTTTGGAACATATAAATCAAAATTAAACCTAATGGTGGCATTTACACGAATTAAATATATACATATAAGGCCACCCATATGTACTTATTATTTGAGGATCCCGCATAACTGTAAATAATATGAATTATTTAATCATTAGTGTTGCCATGGTCTTACATTTAATCATGGTTGCCATGCTCTTTACCTAATACAATATCAAACTAACACCTGCCAAGTACTGCCAGGTGTTAGTTTGATATTGTATTAAATGCTATGTTATTAAAATTAAAGATTAAGTAATGGTGTTCATTGGTACTGTTAATTAGACTAGATGGTACCGTTAATTATTTAATGTCACTCTTTTAAGCTACTGGTTGTATTGAATTGCATTTTCTAATATTCTCCATACATTAATGCTGGATTCTTTATTTAAATCATTATTAAAAAGTAAAAGCATGGATAAAAAGGACCAAGTTGTACAGTACCAAAAGGCAATAATGTAGAATGAGCAGCTAGACTGAGTACTACTACAAACAAATTGGATAACAAACACTTTTGCAAAAGATTTTTATGTTCAGACAAGGAGCACTTTTGTGAAAGATTTTTGTTTGGACAAGGAACACTTCACAGAACAAACACAAGAAGCAATGCAGTTAAGATTTGTAAAACTGTTTTTTAATGGCATCTATATGGTTTATGGAACAAGACTTTCACAGTCGTACACATAGCCTTTTTTGCACTAGTTAATTTCTGTTCTCTGAATTTTTGTCAGTACTTTTTTGAACTTTTTATTTAAAAAACTGATATTATTATGGGGCCTAAAAAGTGTGGAGTGTCAAGAACTGTGTTCACTATAGAAACTAAGCAAGAGATAATAGCCAAGGTAGAGATGTCTGATATTGTAAGCAGATGATTTCAACAGGTCTATAATATAGCTAAATCTTAGCTAAGAAAGATATAATCAAAAAGACTCAAGCTGATAAAGGAGTAACGAAAATTGCATCTGAGAAACAAAGATGTGCCATCCATGAAAAAATGGAGAGATAGCTTTTAGTTTGTTATTACATGTAAATAAACATAGTAAGAAAGTATATAATTTTTTTATTTTTGTGAGTCCAGAACAAATTAAACAAATTCCCACAAAAATCTGTGGTAAATCGATAATTGGTTAACGAACAATTCGGATAACAAACATGGTCTTGGAATGGTAGAGATAAAATACCCACTGTATTTTATTTCTACCTTGAAATTGCCACTGTAGTGAAACAATAAATTTGTCAAGATCTAAATAAGCAGAACAGGTGGACAGATCAATTATCATTTATTCTTTTTGATATTAAAAGTTGTTTATTAGTTTTAAGTATTAGTAGTTATTTATTTTATTTTTATATTTTTATTTTTATTTACTAGTTATTTTATTTACTAGTTTTAAGTCTCTTCCTTTACAAGTTTTTGCCAATTCAAAGTTTTACACCTTTATGTGAATTGATGGTATTGTGTCAATTCACATAAAGGTGTAAAATTTTAAATTTACTTGGTAATGTGTAAGGAAATGATTTCTTTACTTTTGAACAAAGTTTTAAAATGTAGTAACTTTATTTTGCTTTTTAGAGAATTTTTACTCTATAATTTTAAGTTTTGATGTTATATTATGTTCAATATTTATTTTTTGTTTTCAATTACTGTATTTTTATACTTTTTATTAAAAATATAAATTACATAAATTTTTAATAAGCGATTTATTATGAAATATAGTACTGTATAATAAAATCGCAACTGATATTTTGTTTTTATATTGACAATATTTGTCTTTAAATGTCATTGTTAAAGAAACAATAATGCTAAATGGACATTCAAGGTATNATATATATATATTATATATATATGGTTATATGTATTTTATATGTTTAAAATATCATTTTGAACCATATAAAATACAATGATTGGAACAGATGGCAAAGAATATCAAATTAAAAAGAAAAATGATCTTTATGAATACAGGCAATCCTTTATGATTCGCAAATGATACGAAAATAACCGTAAAATCCAACAATTGTTTGATATCCAGATATCTTACACAGAAAGATCATTATAATGACCGACTTAATATATAAAAATTGCTTGAAACATATTATTATTTATACATATTTTTATATTTTTATTTTTATTTACTAGTTATTTTATTTACTAGTTTTAAGTCTCTTCCTTTACAAGTTTTTGCCAATTCAAAGTTTTACACCTTTATGTGAATTGATGGTATTGTGTCAATTCACATAAAGGTGTAAAATTTTAAATTTACTTGGTAATGTGTAAGGAAATGATTTCTTTACTTTTGAACAAAGTTTTAAAATGTAGTAACTTTATTTTGCTTTTTAGAGAATTTTTACTCTATAATTTTAAGTTTTGATGTTATATTATGTTCAATATTTATTTTTTGTTTTCAATTACTGTATTTTTATACTTTTTATTAAAAATATAAATTACATAAATTTTTAATAAGCAAGTTATTATGAAATATAGTAATGTATAATAAAACTGCAACTGATATTTTGTTTTTATATTGACAATAATTGTCTTTAAATGTCATTGTTAAAGAAACAATAATGCTAAATGGACGTTCGTTTTATTGATGTTTACGTAAACATCATTAAATACAAAATAATCATGAATAAAATTCAGTGTTGGAAAACTAAGCTTATATCAGAAACCCTTGTTGATGAAAGAATAGAGGATAGAGATTTCACAGCATGTATAATCTGTTTAGTATAAGACCAGAATTTTTAGTACTCTGTTATATTGCATCACAAGATATCTCATGGTTTTTCTTTCGCTCCTGACAAAATGCAATATAATGGGGCTACTTTATATCCAATTATTAAATCATCATAACCTCTGGGCAACACAGTACTTTGACTAATTTATAATAAAATGCATGATTTACTTACTTTGGTTTTGTACAATTGTGTAGTGTTATTTTGTGTAGATATAGTATGCAATTAACTAAAAGATTTAGTAATATATTGTAAACAAAAATCTATTCAAATAAATCAAATTGTAAAAACTTTTTCTTTGTAAATTTTCAATTAATATATATAAATTTCCATAATTTATTACAGGAGAATCCATACATGCAAAGGAGAATGTCTGATCCTAGTTCTAATCTTAATAATTTTGTTCGTGGTTGGAAAACAAGACAAGAAATGAAAAAATCTCAGTCAGAAAATGAAGGTGTAGATAGTTATGCAAATGGAATCAATGAAATAGAAGCTGGCGATATAAGAGATGGTAAATTCTTTAATTTTACAGAATTTAAAACTAATTTTTATTAAGATATTGATAGAATATTTTAAAATTCCAGAATCAAAAAAGTAAGAAGTTTAATTTAAATACTGTAGTTTTCTTTGAATTAAATATTTCTTAAGAGACACTAATAATTAAGTTGTTAATTTAAAACTAAATAAATTTCATGTTTTAATCATTGTAGAATCATAGACGGCAATCTTATAAATTCTATTTTATGATTCCATAATAAATTTAATGAATTAAAGTATTTGATTTTTATTTTAAAAATTGTGTAACTTTTTTATTTTATCAGAATTACAAGAATTATCAGTAAATCAGTGAAAAACTGGTTTAAAATAGCTAAATTAAGAAATAGAATACCAAACTGCTTTTTAAGTTAGCTAAATCTTTAAAATGTTTATTTTATGTAACTAATCAGTTTAATTTACATAAATAAGTTCCTAGATTTCAGATGTTCAGAATCTCAGTTCAATTTCAAGTATTCTACATAAGCTGAAACTGGCCTAAAATATTTCTTACATATAGTTAAAGATTTGGCTATTTCAAAAAGCAGTATGTTTCTAATTTTTACAGTATGGTGTCAAAATTTAATAAATTTGAAGATAGCTATATTATGAAATTTTTACTAAAAGAAAAAGAAAAAATGAAAATTTCAAATGTTAGTAAAACTATCAAATAAATACTTATCAATAATAAATTATTATTTATGAAAATGTATTACTTGAAAGGTTTAGTGAATGATAATGCCATTTTTTTTCAAGTCCTACTTGCATATTCATAATACAAGTATTCAAAATATAAATCATGTACAAAACTAAATGATTAATTGGATAGTGAGTGTAATTTGAATAATTGATTTTCTTAATTTTATGATCAACTGCTTGTTACTAGAGTTCTTTGTCCTATCTTATTATGGTGTAATTTATAGCCCCAAAATATTTAATTTTAATATGTTGTTTAGTATATGAACTGAACATAATCATATACTGAACAATGCTGTTTAGTTTATGGTTATTTTATGGCTGTTTAAGTTTGATTATTCAAAACCACAAAAAATTTATGTTTATTAGCTAATTAAAGTTTTTTTTAAACAATTACATAAACAGATGAAATTAGTTATAGACAAAATAAAAAATTAATCACTTGCAATACTGTTTAAATGACCAGTTTAAATATTTCATAATTTAATCGTGAAATTAATAGAAACAAACTTGAAAATGAGCCATTGTTTATTGTGATATCATCACAATGCCTGTCTACAATTTTTAATTATTTAATTAAAAAAAAATAACCCGACTTTCAGACTGGAAGTCAGATTATATAGTTAATTGGTCCCTAAGCTTTCCATACCTGATATCAAATTTAGTAGTGTCTTATTCCTGTACATCATACTTCTCCTCATAACAATCAAATCATGATGGTCATCTATCTAATTCTGTTCTTGAGAAAATTTTGAATTGAATTCACCTGACTTTTGATCCAGATTGGGACCTCTGGTCCTACAGAACATATCTGGTCTGAATTTTCACATATTTCATTCCGTTCTTGAGATTAATGAAGGACAGACATACAAAGACAGATGGATAATGGTGGAAATGTGTGTGTCTACAATTTGAAAATTGCAGTCCAGTAAAGCTTTCTAGGTGTTTCCTTGATAACTGAAGACTATTTTAATGTTAAGGCTTAGTTGTATTAACATTTTTTATTTATTTGTTTATATTCAAATTTCTCAAAGCTTTTAAATATTTAGAATCGTTTGGAAGTTAACATACTTGTATATCAAATTGGGAGAGTAAGTGCAGAGATTACTCTATAAAATTTTGAAGAAATTAAGAAAATTCAAATGCATATTCTCATATTTCTTCAAAACTTCTCATTTAACTCGGCTTTCAAATTGTTTACATTTTTATAACTGCGTAGTTTTCAAATTATTTTCAGATAATTAGGTGCGTTATTTAACAGATAAAGATACCTTCGACACAGTTTGTTGAAAAGAATGCAATGTTCTTCGTTTCAAGTGGATTTTCATGAGTACACTCTGAATTTCTCGTTTGCGGTTCAGACTCTCCAGTCAGTGATGAATTATCTACTTTAAATGATTGTGCACAGACAATTCTAATGTCTGCAGGAATTCTATCGCCACCTTTTACCTCAACGAGATCTCCAACAACCACTTCTTCTGCTGGCAAGGTTAATTTTTTCCCATCTCGGATTACTAGAGCATACTAAAATTCATATAAAGTTAATAATAATTATAAATTTATAAAAATTTCTTAGGAATATTTCTTACTTGAGGCACCATATTCTTAAAACTTTCCATAATTTTAGAACTTTTAGATTCTTGATAATAGGAGAAAACTGACGTTACAATAACCACAATAGCTAAAACTAGACCTAAATAAAGCTTAAAATACAGAATACAGAATGTTAATCGTTATTTAGAGGTTAAAGTAATAAAATTTTGAATGTTAAAATATCACTCACATTATCCATTTCGGGGTCTTCGCTATATAAAGCCTGAATAGAATAAGCTATAAAGCATAGAATAGCGCCTATCCATAACAACATAGAAAAACCACCGAAGAGAGTTTTACAAAATTTTACCCATTCTGGAGTCTGTTTTGGTGGAGTTAATGCATTAGGACCATCTCGTAAAAATATTTGTTTGGCTTTTTCTTCAGTCAAACCCTAAAAATTATAAATTATTATAAAATTGAATAATAACAGGTTTATTTTAACAATGCTTAGGAAAGATTAGAAACATGATCTTAAGGAACTGATTTTGTCGCAAATTTGTTTACTTAATTAAATAAATTGTAAAAAATATGTTTATTTTAAATTTTGCAATATCTGTTGTAAGATTTCTGCATATCAGAACCATTAACGAATGAATTAAAGGAAGTAAATTTTAATTGAACGCAATTAAATATCCTTTGTCATCAGTTATGAATATAATTAAAGTTTGTGCAATTTTTCAATGAAAAACACTACGAAGAGAAATTTACATATATATGTTTGTATATATACATTCTTTTCCATTAAAAATTTTAATGAGATAATATTTAAGCTTGCGGAAAATTTAAATTGGAAAATATATTAAACCGATATACTGTATTTAGAATTATTTACCATAACGTGCTTGAAAATTTTTACGGATTTAAATTTTATATTTTACTTTCTGAATTTTTATGTATTACAGATTTTTAATGCTTTTTTCAAAGTAAAATTTCCAGTTTTTTTTCCATTTACATAATTCATTTTCGTATAACTTTTTCTCGTATAAATGGCCAAGTAAACTTTTTATTGCAAAACCTTCTGAGAGTTTCTCAATGTTTTCTTTCACTTATTAAAAGTAATTGATTCCGAAGTAACGTGGTACACACAAGTACATACAAAGAACTGGTTTTCTGAATTGACATTTTTGGATTTCATTAAATAACTTTTTGGCATTTTAATATAGTGTTATGTCTAATTAAAACGAATTAGCCTATAACATATAGTTAAAAAATTACTATGTAAAAAGTTTTAGAAAACTTGAACGTTTCCTTAAGATAATTAATAAATAAAACGCGAAAGAAATATTATGTATGAGTTTATTCATAATATTATATAAGAATTCTCTTTAAACACTTACAAACTCCACATCGGTATTGAGTTGGAGACAAAGTTCTTCGAGACTGATCTTATGTTCTTCCTGAAGAATATTCACANTTCTAAACTACAGATAATATTCCTATTGGTCAGCATATATAGTATTAAAAAATATTTTATACATATAAAAAAATTTTATATTTAGTCTATTTGAATTAAAAATAAACTAATGGCAAACCATCTGACTAACCTAAAGTAATATGAATCTGCTGCTGCTGCTAATATCAATATCAACATGTTCTAAACATGTGCATTTGAAGATGAAATCCTCATTAACAAATTTTAATGTTTATTTTCATGCAAGAAGTTTTTTGCAAATACCCTAGAAGAATTTACATTACATTGCCATTATTCACTCTTTGTCAAATATTTTTCTTTCTCTCTGTGGCATGGATAAAATATTTTCAGCTAAAATTTGCTGTTTACATTAAAAAACAACAGAAATAGATACTTTTAATGTATTTAGTGTATTTAACAGTTATATTTACAATGGTGCATTTTAATACATTGGAATTATTTTGAGACCTTTTTACAAATATTTGATTAGTTGCCTGAAAATATTTACCACTAGCATTTTTTTCTTGACATATAAATCACGTAAATGATAAACTTGGTTGAATACCCACTAAATTACTATGTATATATGTTAATTTCATTGAATGAAACATTAACTCTTAAAATCATAACTATTAGCAGCAAATACTTTATAGATCTAGTATAATTAAATCTTGTCATGAACAATTTTTTTTATCATCAAATTTTTATTTTTTGACTGTACTGTCTTATTTAATTTTTATTTATTGACTGTACTGGCTCAACATTTTCATTTCACATTTAAATCTATCAAAGAATTGAATATCCATCATTGTTTATTTTTAATTCAAGTGGACTATTTTTCCAAAATAAATTTTCCAATATAAAAATGTTTCAAGAGGGAGGAGTTAAAATTCTTTAATGAAAATACTTTTTACATATCCAAAATAGAATAAATACTAATTTTTAAAATTGTCATATAGTTAGTTAGTTATATAAATATTTATTTTTAGTAAACCATATCATACACTAATATTTTTGTAATTAATTTTACCTTTATTAACCTTTATTTCAGTTTATTTATATATTTGCTAAAAGTTTTGAATTGATAAGCTATAAAAATATTTTCTATATATCAGTTTCAAGATTTAAAGTTATTTTGAGTTATTCAAACTTAAATGTCAAAAATAAATAAAATTCATTTTAAGAGTTATGATATTTATTGAAATTTCTGTTTATATTGAATAAAAACTTAAAATATTATAATACAAATAGGAGTTTTATAATTTTAAAAATCAGGACACTATATGTATTGAAATGTTAATATGAGTCAGTTGCAGCTTGATATAATTTGATAACCACTATTGTGATTTTGTTTTTACAGTAGAGCATCAATTATCCGACTCCCGATTATTAACTGTCACCTTGGTTAACCGACCGCATTCTAGTCAGCAAATTCAAATGTCCACTAGTGATGTGGTGCTACAATATTTGGCTATGTCTTGGCTACTTTAATATTATTTTTGTGTTTTAGCTGGCAACACTGGATTGACCATGAAAGGGAGCCAGTATTTAAATGAGGCTTAATTTTCTAATTTTTAACAATACAATAGCAACGATTATTATTTTAAAAAAAAATTGATAGGCTTAACATCGAGGAAAATTAAACGTGAAGTAGGTTAATAGCGATATACTAATTATATGGGATATACTAATATACTATACTAATGTATTTTTTTCATTCTTTTCGGTTATCCGATTTTTTCAGTTATCCGACCAACCCGCATCCCCAATTGAGTTGGATAATTGATGCTCTACTGTAATTAAAAAATCAATTATCCAACTCAGTTGAGGATACGGGTTGGTCGGATAACTGAAAAGAATGAAAAAAATACATTAGTATAGTAAATTAGTATATCCCATATAATTAGTATATTAGTATATCGCTATTAACCTACTTCGCGTTTAATTTTCGTCGATGTTAAACATAACAAAATTTTAAAAAATAATAATAATCGTTGCTATTGTATTGTTAAAAATTATTTTTAAATTATTTTATTGCTCACAAAACAAACAACCACTCATAATTAGAAAATTAAATCTCGTTTAAACACTGGCCTCCCTTTCATGGTTGAGCCAGTGTTGCCAGCTAAAACATGCAAAAATTTAACAAAAATAATATTAAAGTAGCCAAGACATACCCAAATATTGTAGCGCCACATCACTAGCGAACATTTGAAATTTGCCAACTATAACGGTTGGTTAACTGATGTGACGGTTAATTGGGGGGTCGAGTAATCGATGCTCTACTGTATTAACAATCTGATTGATTAATAATAATAATGTCATAATATTTATTTTTATATTAATTTTAATTTTCACAAAAGACACAAAAAACTTTGCCAGATTAACTAGATAGTGCATATGTAAACAGAAACATCATACAAAATAAAACGAGAGAATAGAGAGAAACCACATTCCATTGCCATATTGATTATTTTTTTGGCCTTAGCCAAGATGTAAACTACATGCTGCTAAAATATGCTATGTGCACCTAGGGATTAAATAATAAAGCATGTAAAATGGGGCAATGCAACCAATACTACTATGAGGCCTCTGGCTGTGGTCATGTAACTGGTAAAAATTCAGTAGCAAGTAAGTTAATCTCTCTTCAAAGCCAGTTTGCCGTCAGAATTTCAAAGTGCTGCAGAACTGTTTTTATTAATGCCTCTGATACTAGTGAAACTTCGTCCTTTGCCACTATGTATTGTAGAAAAGGTTCTAAACTATTACATCAGAACTACAAACATCAAGGCTCAACAATGATCTCTACTCCTATCTATGGCTGTTCATATGCTACAACATTGCAATTACCCTACAATCTTTGATCATCATCCTGTAAACAAGGTTATTTGGTGTCATCTGCTTCCTCCATGGATAACCACGCAGACATTAATATCTACAAGATGGGTCTAAAAGCTCCCTTCTTGTCAGCTCAAGTATCTGTATCTTCCTCCAAACTGACATATTTTGCCAAAAATATGTTAGAAGGTACAGATACCTCCCACATACCTTCATCTATCAAGCTGAAGAAGATGCTGACTACCAAGCTGTTCAGTGGGCTACTTCACTACCAAACAAAACTGTCTATCAACATTTACAGTGGTTCTCAGTCTGTCCTGAAAGCTCTATTAAATCCCAATTGCAATAGCAATAAAATTGCATATATCCAGCACCATATTAAAAATCTTGTAAATAAGATAACTTCTATATTTGTTCTTGGCCATACTGGTATACTAGAAAATGAAAAAGCCTACTTTGAGGCTAAGTCAGCTGCAAAGGACACTGATTTGGACTACACTTGCATCCCTCTCTCACATAGGCTAGCAGCCTTAAAATTATATTCAAGACAATGCTATACAAAAGTGGAATCAGTAAAAGTAGTTGAACAGTAAAACTGGTAGAATAACAAGACTTTATTTTCCTAGTGTTGAATGTAGGTTCTCATCACCACTTAGAGATTTAACATTTCCTACTGCTCAACTACTTACTGAGCATGGTAATTTTAGAAGCTTCCTTATGATGTATAACCAGGCAGAAACTGCTTCTTGCTTTTGCTCTACTGAAAACCTAGACACTGTGGACCATATGATCTATCATTGTCCAATTTATGATCAAGATAGATCTATTCTGAAATTAGAAATTTTTATGCTTGGTTTCAGGTGGTCATATCCACTCGATAAGCTTGTTCAGAAATCACTGTTTCGTGCTTTTTACAATTATGTTCAAAAAATATGGAAGAAAAGACTATTTATAATTTCTAGTTTTACATTTTAGTTTTCACTAAAAGCCAAATAATAACTTTATGTTCACTTTGTATTATATATTTTGGTTTATGTATTCTTAGTGTTATACATCCATAGGAGTGGTGCACTTATTCTAATAAAAAACGAGAGAGAGAAACCACCACATGGCCTTTATCCCATTACAAAAAATAGGTATAGCGTGAATCTGCTAGCATTATTACTCTATCACGTCACACGAGACAACTAGCATTCTTAATAGAAATCGCCAAATTGAAGCCAGATTCAAAATGCCACCACTCAATGAGATCAAAAAATAAGAATATTACGTAAGATGAGATCTATTACTTCCTACCCGAGTAAAAATTGTAAGAAATCCGTGACCCCCCCACCCACCTCAAAATACCTTACATAATTTATGGATGGCCCCTTACAAACTTTTAGAACATTGAATGGATCAAGAGCTGAAAATAACAATTTTTGAATTTGAAAAAGAATAAATATATCATGATGTATGAATTTTATTCTCAAAGTGTGCTGGTTGAGATTACATGCAAT
Organism: Centruroides sculpturatus; assembly: GCF_000671375.1. Classification (NCBI taxonomy): domain Eukaryota; kingdom Metazoa; phylum Arthropoda; class Arachnida; order Scorpiones; family Buthidae; genus Centruroides; species Centruroides sculpturatus. The sequence goes on along the minus strand of NW_019384586.1, from coordinate 1,239,692 downwards.
TAAACATGTACTAATCACTTACTACTTACGCTAACAATTTATTTACTAATGGTGTGCAGTCTATGCAGTCTAAAACAAACTTTCAAGCTTAGTTATGTGCTATTATGTCATTACTGTTGATAACATTTAAAGACTTAGAAAGGCAATAAATGTAAATTTTGTTCAATAAACTTAATCAAATGTTCCTTCTGGTTCTTTTAAAAGAACAGGGAAATCTTAGAATACTCTAACTTCCCAATCACATGCCCATTGTGCAACCAGAGTATTAGAATCAGAATTAGTTGATCTAAAATGCTTCTTTATTCTAACTGAAAGTGGTCATTTAATGGATCTGATTTATAATTTATAAGAATTTCTTCCCATTTTTTAGAAAGCTTTTAGTGCATATACTTCCAATTTTAAAAGCTCTTTGTCCTCGTCACTACGAAGAATAGTCATAACTGATAACTTTTTACTCTTCTGAGTCCAAAACATTTAACACACAGTTATTCTTGTTTTATTTATTTGTCGAAACTGTGTCTTCTTTTTCTTCTTGTTTTTGTTTGGTTCAATGTCAGGACTTGGTGAATTTATTGACACTTGGCAAATAATTTCACCATCAACTTTAATCCATATAGTGGTATCCTTTTAATCCTGTATCCAAGTATCCTTTTAATCCTGTGTTTCGGGCTTTCACCCTCTTCAGTCTGTTACATAGGTTGTATCCACAAGATACAACCTATGTAACAGACTGAAGAGGGGCAAAAGTGACAATGAACCAAACAAAAACACAGTTATTCTGCTAAATTATTGTCTCATCAGCTATGAACAGCCTTGTCTGAGCCTTTTTATTCTTAAACCTTTCCTTGTCTGTTTTCTGTAATAGGCTTTGATAATATTATCTATTGTATTATCAGGGAATCATGAGAGTTGACTGTATTCTTAATTTTCTGAAATTCTGTGTTTTTGTCGATTTTTAACAAGGAGTGGGTTAGAGCTCTGCCTACTAGTGTTGTAAGCACTGCTAGTTTATGCATGACTGTGTCTTTGGACTTTCAGTATATGAATGAGTCTACCCGCATGGCCTTATGAAATACTTCACTGTTTTCCAGCAGCCTTGCCATTTTCTGTTTTGTTGCCATCCTTGCCATGTCATCAGTCTTATTGCCAGTTCTTTCAATTTTTTTATCAAAGCAATCACAGTACCCCAAAACAGCTTACGACAATTCTTGAAGTACCATTCACACATTTTCATGATAAATTGGTATTTGGGTGAAAACCTTAAGTGTTCTTAACATATCTTAGGGTTTTAACCCAGTAAATACCAAATTTTCATGAATGAAACTTTCTACATTGGAATACAGCTCCATTTCAAACTAATGAGTCAGTGGTTAAACCAATTCTACACATGTTACTTTTGTCTCACGAGAATCTGAGACTTTCAGTGCCATCTAGTGAATGTGTCAAGAGATATTCCAGGAAAAATTGCTGATACTCATTGAAACACCCTGTAATATAGGAACAAAACATTGCATATTTCATTCTACATGGTAATTTTTGCTTAATCACTAGTGTTTTTGATCGTTTGTTTTTTATGGAATAATTTTATATTAAAAGGGAAACAAGTTGGAAAAGTATATTTAAACTGTACAATGATTTTATTATTTAAAATAACATTAGTGTTTTTTAAAAATATATCATTGTACATTATACAGCAAGTTTTGCATGACTGTCTTCAGACTTTCAGTATATGAATTCTTTTGATTGGTCGGTTATATTTCTATTTCTGTGAAATGTACATAAAACATCATCACTTTCTCAATTGATGATATTTCTAAATATTATAATAAAGTCACCTTGGTTTATGAACTTAATTCATTCCTAAAAGTTGTTCTCAAACCAAAACAAATTTTCCCATAAGAAACAATGTAAAATGTATTCATCCATTTCCAATTTCCAAAACATAACTATTTTTATTTTTATTTTTTTAGCTCTATTTTATGCATAAATGACTATAAAAGAAATATAATATTAATTTATTTATATCTATACCTATATTTATTAAAAGAAAAATGTTTTGTCACTTCCAACTGAAACCTGAAACTAACACTTTACAAAGAAGTGCTATAAAAGAGACTTAACTCTGCCAAGATGAAAAATAATCCAGTCAGTCTATCAAGTCTGACAAGTACCTTATCCACACTTTTTGAAATCATATTTCAATTGATTTGATTTCAATTTTATTTTTAGTTTCGGTTTTGGTGTAAAGATCAGTTTAAATTATTATTTTTAGTTTTAATTAACTGGCTACCTAGTATTAATAAATATTAATATTATATATATAAATTTTTTGTTATTTAATTTGAGTCAAGCACATTTAGCACAGATTTGTGGATGTCATTTGTATTATGCAAATGTCAATTAATGGTGTTTTTATTAAATAATTTGATTTAAATTCAGTTGTGACATGTACCATTAAATGGAAGTAGTATCTTACTCGCATGTGCATTGAAATCTAATTTGAATAACAACATTGTCAATGGTTCATGTCATGATGTCTAATGAAACATGGCCACTAACTTCTGAATTGGTAGTTTCATTGTTGATTGGTCAGCCATCAACTTTCTTTGGCACAGGGAAGTACAGGGATTTGACCATCTGTGTCTCTTAATCTTGGTCAGCTCTTGTCAAGTAGCTTGTTCGACAACAGAATTATTGTATAGCAACTGGGACAAATATGGTGTTCAAAACCCAACATTTGATTGTATTATAATTTATATTTGTTGCATTTATTACAGTATTTATGTATTACTAAGTTGTAAATTTTTAATTATAGAAGTCTTCAAATTTACCAACAGCAGGGTGTCACCCACAGCCAACTTTTAGAAGAACAGAAAACCGAAAGCGGAAGTAGCTGTTATGGGGGACCACTGAGATTTAAGAATACTTGCATTTTATTTATACAGTGCAAACAGAATGGTAAAGTCTAATTATCATTACTTTATCCGATTGTCTGTCATGTTTACTTAACGTATAAACTGTCAGTTTTGAACGAGCGCCTGGATTCCCGTGTGGATGACATGATTAAAATGGGACTGATCGAGGAAATTCAGGGTTTTTACAAAGACTACAGAAATTATACTACATCCAATAACATGTAAGAATGTTTCTGTAAGTTACTTCATTTTGTTACAAAAATAAATGTGATTCTTCTAATTATTAGTCTGCCGGATTACACTTACGGCATCTTCCAGTCAATAGGATTTAAAGAATTCCACAAGTATCTAATGCTTCCTGATGATGAGAAAGAAACAGAAGCTGGAAAGAAATTATTTGCAGAAGGTAAGGATTTCTTTAAATTACAAAAAAAGAAATTAAAAGTTGTTCATATAATAGAAAATTTCAAATTTGCTTACATTGTGAGAAACTGATTTGTACAATAGCTTGGCAACTCTTACTTAAAATCTATCTTGGCACTTAGGAAAATTTACAATATTTCACAAAGTGTATCATGCATTGCTTGCTATTTCGAATGCACATGTATGCACTCTGTATATACCATAGCCTACAAAGAATAAATAAGCCTTCTCATTATGCCCCATTCCTTGTCACCAATTTTGTAATTTTTTCCACTAGAGGTACTGCATGCCCTCCTATTATCAATTTATCATTGCAGAGTTTTGTGTAAGTTTGATAAAATAGGAAAATTTATATAAAATTATAAACAGTTTTTACTACTGTTATATACAACAGAGGAAAGTATGGCTATTGGTTCAAATAAGACCCCCCCCCAAGGTTTTAATATTTTCGTCTTGGGATCTTAAAATGTTGAGAAATGCAAAAAAATTTACAGGTTTTTCTGTATGAATGGATGTTAGTGAGTGAGTGTGTGTGATACAATTTGTTACCCTCTTTGAAGCTTAATATCTCCTGTGTTTTATGTTGAAAATGTCTGAAATTTTGTAGGGAAGTTTATGTATTAGAGGATTGATGCTAAAAGATTTTGGTAGTTAAAGGAAAATCGTATGTCATATCTTGAGTACAGTTGGACTTAATGGTAATTTTATTCATTATTAGCTTTTACAAATTTTTATNTTACATACTGACAGACGATAGTTAGCGTAAAAATCTCCGTTGCGTGGCGCCACGCTAGACGGCGGAAATTATATATTTAATTATAACAAAGTTACAATAAGTTAATATATAATTATATATACAGTACCTAATTTATATATAATTTATATAATACTGTCCAGACGATAGAAATCTCTCCGTAGCATGGCGCTACGGACGGTGGGAAAGTAGTTCGGCTGCCCGATGACGTTTGAGGTGTTTATAGGGAACTTTTACTATTTTTTACAGATACCAGTAGCAATTTTTTCGTAGTTTTATAGGAATCGTAATTATTGGGACCGTAATTATAGGGGGGTCGACTGTAATAAACTTTTATATGTCGTATAAATATATTGTATATAATATTTATTATACAAATATATAGATAAGTTGGAAGCCAATAATTTTGGATAATTGAATGTGGTACTTAAGTTACTTTTTGACTTAACATCTATTGCTCTAGTAATATTTAAAACTCTAAATAATGTGAAGTTAAAAACTTTATATATTTCACTTATATGTTGGGTTTAGTGAGTTATACTCAGTTGACACCAGTTTCTATGTACTATGCTGGACCAGAATCAAGGCATAGCAACCAAAACAAGACAAAAATTAAATACAGTAGACCTCCCTATAATACGGGTTCATATAACACGGTGAAAAAATTGCAATTGTGTTCATTGACACGCTAAAAGAGACTCGTATAACACGGTAAAATATCATCGCCGACTAGTGTTGCAGCAGGATTGGTCAAATCTGGACCAATAGCAGATATTGCACAAACCGTTGAGATTAAACGAGAACTGGACCTACTGAAAAACATTTATTATTCAACGGCCATAAAAATTATATTTTTATTAATGATGTCTCGAAAGTTCAGCGAATTTTTTGCAGAAAAATAACTTATCAGGAAACACGCGCCCGCCGTTCGATGAGCCGCTCTGCAACAAAAACAAGCTTAAGCAATGGCGTCATCGAATGGTGCACACTCAGTAAGTAATCCTACAATTTTTTGTTTGTAGCATAGTTTATATGGATTATTTTCAAAAAATTATGTGTGTTTTGGAAATGTTGAGTCAAATTAGTCTAGAATCGATTAATTTTATGGAAGAAAACCTTTCAAACAGCCATAGTCCCTAAACTGCACACGTGCAGGGCTGTGATTGGCTCATGTATTTAAGTGACTCGTACAACATGAATTTCATAAAAAGTGGAACGTATCTACTGCGTTATAGGGGGTCTACTGTAAGCGTGTCAGTTAGGGTTTCTTTCCCGGGATTCCCGCCGTTTATTCCCTACGAGAAAAATCCCGGGAAATCTCGCATTTCAATAATAATTTATCATGTCAGGTTTTCTTTCTATTATTTATTATACGAAAAGTTGCAGCTTGAAGACTCACCTAAGAGAGAAATTTTGAGGTTTCATGCTGCATATTATTACCTATGTTTTACAAGTCTCTATTTGTTAGTTCATGTAATATCTATGTATTGAACAGCAGATCATTGAACAGAATCTATCATTGAACAGCAGAGCACTCACTGAAAGTAAGTATCACTCATCGCACTTTAGTGTATTTTTTATTTCATCTTTAGAAATAAATTAGTATTTTTTTTGTAATCATTAAAACTCCCAATGAAACGCTTTATTTTACTTTCATCTTATAATGTAGGAGAACATAAATTATTTGAGCCTAACATGTCGGTATGGGTGAGATTGGCCCTACACTTTTAGTTACTTACTAGAAAATAAATTAAATTATTCAAATTTATGATATTCCTGTATGATCTTTTTTATTCATATAAAATTCTATTTTACTATCTCATCCCGGAATTTCCCGGGATCCCGGGAAAAGAAATTATTTT